>NW_024609843.1:425640-498661 GCF_016920785.2 Ixodes scapularis
TAAACACTCCAATACGTTCAAGCGGCAGTTGTAGGCTGTGCGCCCGTCGGTTACATCTCTTCTGTTTCAGATCTGTGGGGAGGGTCTTCGTCTGACCGCGTGATCGTTGGTAAAAGTGGGCTCTTAGAACAGCTTCAACCGGGTGATGCCATGGTTGACAAAGGTTTTAATTTTGAAAAACAGCGCGAATACCACACGGACAAGAAGGTATTCGCGCTGTTTTTCAAAATGAATTCATACCAACTCGCCCAACTTTCCATTCTAGAAAGGTTTTAAACTCATGACCAGCCACCGGGTGTGGGAGTGCACATTCCTTGCTTCCGGAAACCTGGAGAGCCGCGAATGGCTGAGAATGAGCTCCGCACACCCGACATGTAGCAAGTGCTCGTGTCATTGTTGAGCGTGCGATTCACAGAATTAAACAATTTCACATTCTCGACAGACCTTTCCACATCACAATGATGGACCTAGCTGAGCAAACCTTTCAAGTTTGTCGCTACCTGAGGAACTTTCGTGGTCCTCTAATTAACAACTAAAAACCACTCCCTAGTTAAAAAAGTCTTATATGAGAAATTTCTCGTGTTCAATAAACACATATGAATCATACAAGATCTATAAGAAGATATAAGAACCATATAAGAAATAAAAAAGATACTTCTCACAAGTTTCTTATACGGTGCTTTCGTGTTCTTATATGTCTTATATAGTTCTTATATAGTTCTCATTTCGTTCTTATATGTTCTTATATATCTTGTATGATTCATATGTGTTTATTGGACACAGAAATTTCTCATACAAATAAGAATTTTCAATAGGGCTGTTCTGCTGTTTCAATAGACCTTTCTCTGAACTACCCGAACATCAACTCTGCCTCCTTGCACAGAAAAGGCTGTCTCCATTTTAATCTTAATGAGTATCGCACCGGCGCGCGGTCGTGTATCACTACTGCGTGGTGCACGATAAAAAACCCATGCTAGCGTTTGCACTGCGCTGAATAAATTTCTCATCTACAGCTGGGAGACTCATTGCCCGCTGAGGCAGACTAAGTTTTAAGCTGCATAAACATACATAAAACCCAATTTTTTCGAAATGGTGTCTGTTCGTCTTAATCAGCATCAGGCCGGATGTGATCTTGGTGACAATGCGCGATGAAAGTGTCATAGTTCTCTTGTACCTGCAGCTTGTAAGTACACTCCTTGGCAGGATAGTAGCTTTTAGTCACTCGTTCCCCAGTCGGCTGTTCAACACACAAACTTCGTCATTGACACAAAACTCCCATGCTCTAACCCTTTGTGTCACCTGAAGGAACTGATGTCTGCTCACGTTGGCTTCCACGGACGGCTTGACATTATACAATCTCGTGTGGAGACATCTACACAACAGCAAAATCGCTGGTGGCTCTCCAGTTGTTGAATGTGAAACGTTGCAGTCACTTAGGAGAGATTTGTTAAAAGTTACCAGTGGCTGCTTGGGTTATATGGTGCTGTCAACACCGGGAACATTCCGCTGCTCTTCAATAATAGGAATGTTGAAATAAGTGGTTTTTAATGTACATATGGTTCGTTTTGTTGCATTTGATGCTTAGTGTTGTTTTGCTGGTTGTGCAACAGGAAATTAAGAGTTATAATTACTATTGTCACTTTGTTCATCCTATATTCTTTAAAAATTATGAGAGTTATGGTGTCAATAACTGGTAGAAACCCGCACCGGAAGGATGTGATTACTGTGCCAAAGTGCTTACCCTGCCACATTTTCCTAAATTTGAGGAATTTTGGCCAAGAGTAAATATCACTTGATACTGAAAATATAATAGCTCAGGCCTCGCTACATGCCAGATTGTTATAGTGGGCTTGT
Organism: Ixodes scapularis; assembly: GCF_016920785.2. NCBI lineage: Eukaryota > Metazoa > Arthropoda > Arachnida > Ixodida > Ixodidae > Ixodes > Ixodes scapularis. The sequence goes on from NW_024609843.1 coordinate 427,495, forward strand.
GCGAATTTTCATGAGTTTCGAGTTTCATATCAAATAATGTACTATTTGATTTCGTCTTTATTAAACGCTGAAAGTACTCTGAATTTCTTTTCTTATATTTCTCGTGTGGTTGATCTGTTCCGATAGGTTAGCTAGCTTTGTTGAGGGCGCTTCTCACTGCGCACAGTTGTACTGGAGTTAAGCGACAACCACAATAATGGACATCACATTGTTGCATCCCTATTGGAAAACCCCAATATGAACAGCGTATTATGGATATTGGTAAACAATATCTTTTTGATTGTATTGCAATACGATATGGACAGTGTATTGGAAAACATTACATTTATTGTATTGTATTACAATAAGGGTTTGTTATGGGATTCCAATATCCATAATACGCTGAAAACATTGGAATCCAATACCGTATAAACCCTTATTGGATCCCCATGTGTCTATGGGGATCCAATAAGGGTTTACAATTTCAATATACTCAGCGTATTATGGATATTGGAATCCAATATATTATATCGGCTACCAATAACTATACACGAGTTGGAAAATCACGTTCAGCGCAGCATTTCTCCGCAACGCAGTCTCTTCTTGTGTGTATTTCTGAGTGATAAAATAAAAAATGTTGCTGTTGTCAAATTATGAATAAAGAAGCAAAACACTGGGCTTATCCATAGCAAATATATTTAACATATTCCTGAACTGGAGGATCTCGCATTTACTGCAAAAGAAAGTTAATTGTTTAGGACTCTCATTCAAAAACTTGCTGTTTAAAAACAGAATGTGAAATCCTCACCTTTCAATGAAAACAGCACCTGTTAGCTGTAGCCATATAGAAGCTGCAAAATAAAAATTTGGGATTAGTTTGCAACAAGTAGCAATCCTTCACTAAGCTGGATAGATTCAAAATTATGTCTGTGTTTGATTGCGGAAAGATAAGCTTCCATTCCACTGCCACGGGTCATTCTGAGCTCGGTCAATTAAATACACCTATCCGCTCGTCTGGCTTCACAGTTCCTGCTTTGCACCTAACCACGGTGAAAGATACACTCTTTAGGTGAGGACACGCCGGGGCTGAACGCGCGGCGCGAGGAATCAAATAGTGTTCGTTCGACGGGCATCCGAAAGACTGCATCATTCGGCTGCCACCGTGCCCGCGACTGACAGTGTCACCGGCGGCCAAACGGCGGAACTGTGTGACAGCAAAAAAACATTATCTCGTTGTCATGACACCCCGGTACACCATGGTCTTTCTGCACGTGTGACAACCTCGCTGGAGCTCTGCGCGTGCGGTACATAAGGCGGCACGAGCTGTCTTTAACGTGCCCACGGGTCGACGAGTCACCTGCTGGCGTTGCTTCAAACCAAAGTGAGAGAGTGTGAAGAGCGAACTTCATCGGGCCGTGGCCAAGAGCGCGCTGTCCTCACCCGAAGAGTATTATCTTACACCGTGCACCTAATTAAAGTATCTGGAATGCTCACCTTTGAGGAAAAACGAACTGGTGCTTGCTTGCTTGTAGGCCGTGGAAACTGGGACAAACTGGGAGAGAGATTTGCGATTAGTTGCGTTCAAGTAGCAATTATATTGAGTAGCCCCGTAAAGTACACTAAGTCGATAGGATGGAAGCTTGAGCGAGTTGGTGAACCATACTTGGCGGTGACAGCGCAGCAAAATTAATCTCACACCAGACACTCAGGAAGACAAGCACACGCGCTGAACTTACAACTCTTGTGTATTCGACTGCTTCATTTTCTCTTCAACGTCTGGGTTGACTTTTCAGAACGTGATGAGTAGAAGAAGTAGCACGAAATACAAAGAAAAATTCTAAAGAGAAGGCAAAAGAACAGTAAAAGAGAAGACAAATGAAGAAACGGAAAAAAATGTCTAAACGAAACACTTTTCCGAATTGGCCCTCTCCCTCATCGCTATCATTTAGATAGAAATTGGAGCTCTTTGGTCGACAGCGCTATAGAAGGACTACTTACAGACTTGTCCTTCAGCTGTGCTATCCTTTCCGCTTCCATTATTTCTCTAGTCAATGCGTCTCTACTCCTACCTATTACAGAACAATTTTCAAAATGTGCTATACAGCCACAATCGCGACAATGGACTCCCAAGTGTCCAGCTACGACTCGGTGGGTGTTATAAAAATGCTCTCTTAAACGATCATTCAAACACCTTCCAGTCTAGCCTACATACTCTCTACCACATGAGAGTGGGACAGAATATACAACTCCTTCAGTACATATTACAAAGCTCTTTTGGTTTTTTTCAAATAACCAACTTCCCGGTGTGCCGTCATTTACCTTCCTGCACAGGCTTAGAAGCTTATTTGGTGCTGAAAAAGCAACATTAATGTTAATGCAGTTACCTATCTTTTTAGACCGTGCAAAACTTTATGTATATATGGAACAATGGCCGTCCTTTTCTTTTCTGTATTGCGTTTAGGTCGTTCACCCCATCTTATTCTCTTTCATAAATCCTCTGCAACGGCTGTAAGTAATGCACTAGGATATCCTGTTGACTTTAACCTGGCGATTTGAGCATCAAAGCTAACCTTAAGTGAATGAATACAAGACTTATTAAGCACACTGGTGAGACAATTTAACAATGCCTCGCTTAACAAGCCTGGAGTGTGCTGACTGAAAATTAAGAGGTTTCTTTCCTCTCGGTTTGTATGACCAGCATACATGATGCTCCGAAAAAATTAATCTGAGGTCCAAGAACCGTAAGGAACCTTCTGTGGAGAGCTCATGAGTGATTTCTGGTGGATCTATACAGGATTTACAACAGGAAAGAACATTAGAGACTAATATTTGAAAGTCCTTAGCTGCACAATCTAGCACAATCAAAAAATCATCTACAAAGCGAAACACCTTCACAACAGAAGAAGCATCTAAGCTACGTGAAAGGAGCCGGCCCCGATGCGCGAGGTAAAGGTTACTCAAAACTGGTACTATGCATGAACCAATGCATACCCCTGCTTTTTGGAGAAAGGTGTTACCCTCCCAACACGCAAACATAGATTTAAAATATAAGGTGAGCAGTTCAAGGAAACCACCTTGCAAAAATCCTGACGCGGTCTGAAAAGCAATAAGTCATGTATTCATTCAATTAAGGTTAGCTTTGATGCTCAAATCGCCAGGTTAAAGTCAACAGGATATCCTAGTGCATTACTTACAGCCGTGGCAGAGGATTTATTAAAGAGAATAAGATGGGGTGAACGACCTAAACGCAATACAGAAAAGAAAAGGACGGCCGTTGTTCCATATATACATAAAGTTTCGCACGGTCTAAAAAAGATAGGTAACTGCATTAACATTAATGTTGCTTTTTCAGCACCAAATAAGCTTCTAAGTCTGCGCCGGAAGGTAAACGGATCGGCACAACGGGAAGTTGGTTGTTCGAAAAAGCACCAAAAGAGCTTTGTAAATTGTACTGAAGGAGTTGTATATTTTGTCCCACTCTCATGTGTTAGAGAGTATGTAGGCCAGACTGGAACGTGTTTGAATGATCGTTTAAGAGAGCATTTTTATAACACCCACCGACTCGTAGCCGGACACTTGGGAATCCATTGTCGCGATTGCGGCTGTATAGCACGTTTTGAAAATTGTTCTGTAATAGGTAGGAGTAGAGACGCATTGACTAGAGAAATATCGGAAGCGGAAAGGATAGCACAGCTGAAGGACAAGTGTGTAAGTAGTCCTTCTATAGCGCTGTCGACCAAAGAGCTGCAATTTCTATCTAAATCATAGCGATGAGGGAGAGGGACGATTTGTAAATGTGTTTCGTATAGATATTTTTTTCCGTTTCTTCATTTGTCTTCTCTTTTACTGTTCTTTTGCCTTCTCTTTAGAATTTTCCTTTGTATTCCGTGCTACTTCTTCTACTTATCACGTTCTGAAAAGTCAACCCAGACGCTGAAGAGAAAAATGAAGCAGTCGAATACACAAGAGTTGTAAGTTCAGCGCGTGTGCTTGTCTTCCTGAGTGTCTGGTGTGAGTTCGATTTTTCCTGCGCTGTCACCTTCAAGTACACTAAGTCGGAAAGATTAAAAAAATTACATGCGCGGGACATAGATAACCTCTTGCGACGTAACTAGGCATACGTCAATTGCGCTCGCGTGTATTACAGAAAAATAAGCTTCAATGAAGGAGCCCCCAGTCGTTCTGAGCTTCGTCAATTAAAAATGCTGTACCGGTCGTCTGGCTTCAGTATTCCTGCTTCGGGAGTCTGGGATTCTCACCTCTGAGGAAAAGCAAACTGGGACCTGCTGGCTCTTAGGCCTTGGAAACTGCCAGAAAGATTTGCGATTAGTTGCGTCCAAGTACCAATTTCTTTGACCAGCCACCTACAGCACACTAAGCCGGATAAAATCAAAATTACATGTGCGTGACATAATATGCCTCTTGTGACAAAACTTGGCACCTGTTTTGTCGCCTACAGCAACACTGAAGCCAGACAGACAAGCGATACGCCATATTTAATTGACGGAGCTCAAAACGACTGGGGACGCTTTCACTGAAGCTTGTTTTACTGCAATACAAGCGTGTATTGCAGCAAAACAAGCTTCAGTGAAAGTGTCCCCAGTCGTTCTGGGCTCCGTCAATTAAATATGCCGTACAGCTTGTCTGGCTTCAGTATTGCTGCTTCAGAGCAATCTAGAAAATCTAGAATCCTCACCTTTGAACAAGAATGAACTGGCGCCTGCTGGCTTATGGGCCGTGGAAACTGCAAGAGATTTGCGATTAGTTACGTCCAAGTAGCAATTTGTTTGAGTAGCCAACTACAGCACACTCAAAATTATATGCACGGGACATAGATGCCTCATGCGACGAACTTCCTTCATCCTTGTTTTCTGTTAACTCTGCCCACCTTCACCACCCGCCTCCAATTTCTGTGCTACTTTTTAAATCTCGATTCCCTGGTTCCCAAAGGCCATGCCTTGGCTTGTGCCAGTCACGGATCTGTCAGCTCTGCAACCGGCGCCATTGTGGCAAAGACGCCAAAGCACCTGGCGCTTGATGTGCTCTTTTAATATTTTGAGCATGGCTCAAAACAGGTGTATGGGTGTCTGGTATGCCCTTTGCTTATTTGCGGATCGTTTCGAATCAGAGGGTAGGCGCTTCTGCGATCTGAGCGCATGCTCGGTTTTTTACAATAGTTGAAATTGAACTCTGCAGGAATCTTCAATCATAACAAACAGAATGTGCATGCCAAAAGGCATAGCAAATGAAACATCCACCGTCTATCTATTTTCGGTTCTTGTCCGCAAGAAGCTGTCGTATATGTAGCCTTCCTTGCTTAAGCCACTCATCCCTAATGTCCCGGTTGGGTCTCGTCCTGATGAATTGTCGGTGGAGACCTGAGGTGCAGTCAACATCAGATTAGACCTTTTGAGACAGAACCATATACTTGCTGGAAGGAAGTACACCCAAACGAATTTTAGACATGTCATTTATAGTGAGTTTTAAAATGAGAGGCCTGATGTAAAATGAGACGTCAATACTGACGCACCAATTTTGCGAACCTAGAATTTTGAAGGCCTTGTCCCCCTCGCTAGGGGGACAAGGCACATGAATCCCGGCATGTGGATGAAATTTTTACCTTAACATCCAGATTCAATGCCCATCCCCGAATATTCGACCACCACACTTTTAGAAAAAGATAACTTTTTAGAAAACACAGAGTCATCGACCACCCCTACAAAAGCCTGAACCAAGCCTACTCGTAACGTGGCTTGTTTGCTTCGTGCCGCCCCCAAGTTAATTCGGGCTGACAATGTTTTTTTTTTTTTTTTTTCAAATGGAACCCACATTCTTAGTTTCGGTTTCACTTGTAGAGGCAGGTGGATACTTTTGTAAAGCTTCCTCCCTATGCGCTTCCGAGTCAACATTTTTGCAATGGCCAACCCCCGGGCTTTGATTTTTGCGCTCCTTGACAAATGCTGAAACTCATATAGCAGTGATGTGATCGGCCTAAGCCGTTTTGGAGCACCTTTCGGAGCAGCCAAAACAGTGTTTTGGAGCAGCAAAAGTAGCTTTTAAAGCAGATATTCTAATAAAAACAAAAAAATATTTGTTTTAAATGCTGGACACGCGAAGGGAATCTTGCTCGCCGAAATAAACCAATAGACCTTATTCACTATTAGCGCCATCTCTTGACGGCCGCGCGAACCATCGCAGCCTCAGCACCCTCTTTGAGGCTTCCCCGGCCAGCGCTTCCCTGCTGCGTATCTGTCAGTTTGTGTTCGCTCTCCGCGTAAATCGTAACTGTTCTGGTCTTGTTTAATCTTCAAGAGTCGCGATGGCGTCTGCCGTGCCGGAATGGACCACGGACATCACCAGGCTGAAGTTCGTTGACGGCTCTTACGTAAACCGCTTTTATTCGTCGAGTCGTACGTCAATCTGCCCGACCTGCGGACGATGCCTCTTTTTACGAGGTGAGATTTTTGTGCCGTACTTATCACAGTGGCTATTTCACGTGGAAGGAGTTGTTTCTACTCACCATTTTCGTGTTCGCGATCTGCGGGAAAGCTGGTAGTCTGTGGAGAAGCAGCTTGCGTTTGAGCGCGGATAACTAACTCCGCGTTGGTATGATCGAGTCGTTTGTTTTGGCCACTTGTCGAACAAAATATAGTCACGCATGTCCTAAAAGTGAATGTTACAAAACAGCGCGATGTAAATATTGGGCTTGCTGGAATTCGTAAAAGCGGTATCCAAAAAAAAATGCTTTAGCAGACCGTGTTTTTGTATACCGAGGCACAACTCTTTTCGGCACTAGAAACAAAGGTGCGCTCGCGCACCTTGAGTGCCGATTAAATCTGGGCGCCCGCACTCATCACCTCGATATATGCTATCAACTCATTGCTTTCCTTCAAAGCATGCTTGATCCTCGCCGCCGCAGGGCTATCGCGCCCTCGAGAACGACTTTCTGTATTCGTAAATCTGTATCGCGTATTGCGCTGCAGCCTTGTATTGTGGGGGATAAATACATGCTGAGCAAACACATAGCCAGGGATGCACCCCCCCCCCCCCCTCCCTTTCTTGCCGAAACAAAATTCTGGCTTCATGCCTGATACAAAGGTTACTCAAGCACAGAGGTCTGGACCTGTGTGGATCGTTTTGTTGCTTTTTTTTTTTTTTTTTTACTTATGCATTGGTCGTTTTCTGCCACTTCGTTAGTGTATTTCGAGCTATAACTGCATATTTCACTAATGCCAATATTTCTGCTGCAGTGCTGGCGAGACACACCACTTAGTCACAGGCACCTGCTACAAGAGCCAAAAAAAGACGCAACCACCTTACAAGGTAAAAATGATGTCACCAGACGAGGTGCTACACACCAGCTGCAACTGCCCTGCCGGAGCAGCTGGCTACTGCAACCATACCATGGCAATCTTGCGGATGCTGGCTCTGCTAGCGGAACATGGCTACAGCAACCCACCCACTGAGCTGTCGCCGACCGAGCTGCCACAGCAATGGAGCAGACCAAGACACAGAATGGCTGCAGAAAGTGTTCTCGAGGTGAACTGGCGGCGTGTTGAAGTAAACGGGCTGTCTGATGCTCTGCCATGTAAGCTGTTTGATGTGCGCAAGAGGAAAAGGAGTGTGAACGAACAAAAGGAAGCGGTGTTGAACCTTGCACAAGACCTTTTAAGTTTGAACCCTCAAGGGTTCGGAGCAGTACTCTTAGAAGCAGAAAGTGCAGTGTTTGTGCCCACAAAGTTTGGTGCAGCTCCGGTCGGCTCTGCGATGGCTGTTCAGCTACCAGAACAGCAGCTCCGATATGAGTTCAAGACTGTGTTCACCGAACTATCAGATGAAGTGCGCAGTATGCGCTCTACTGATGCAGCAGAGCTTTGCCTATTTGAAGAGAGTGAGGTGTGGCTGCCAAGTGAACGTGGTTTGACACCAATGATCTTGAAGGTAAGCGGGACGGTGAAATCTTTCATACAGACCATTTAGTTTCTTCAGGAAACTAACAGACCGAACATGAGCAGCACTATACTCGGATTATACCTTCTGTGGTATTTTTGATGAGGAGTGTGTATGCACAACTTGATTCAACGCTTAGAACACAAGCTCTTATAAATTTGCCACAGAAAGTTGACCCCGAGTATACCTCATGCTCTGTGGGGCATTTCATATTGCAGGACACCACTCACCTATAGGAACCCCAACAGTTCTACCAAACTTTCATACCATAAAATCCAGCAAAAGCTACTTTGACACGACGTATGTTGGTAGTCGGGACCTTAACCCTTCTGACCGAGATATAGACAAACACATGGCTTCGACATCACGACTCTACGGTGGTGCTGTTGTTGCCACGGTGCCTGCGCAGAAGCTTCAACAAACGCAAATCTGGTTTCTATGCTCGCGCAGCGCCCACACCTGGTGTGGGCGAACACAGGCTTGTTTGTTAACACCGTGTCGGTCTATGGCAGTGTGCAGCACCACAGGCTTCTCTAAAAGCCGCATAGTCTGCGAGGTGTACTCACTTAATAAAAAAACAGAAACAGTAATGAAAAAATTTAGTGGATACAAATGTAGGCCACTTGTAGCAATATTTAGTTTTCATTCGGATTTGGGGCACACTTACTTGCCTCACCAGCAACACGTCTGAGCTCACACTTGTAGCCTCTGCTTCATTTACATTTATTGTGATGCAAATATTTTCCAAAAGCCAGGGGCAGTCATAATGAAACAAGTTTACTCTGGCTTAACACAACACAAAAAATAACAACACAGGCGTTTCGCCACCTATCCGGGTGGTGGCATAATCAGTATGCACTGGTTCCAATGGCGGGGAGAGCCAAAACCAATCCACTTTAATCAAATGAATTGGTTTTGGCTCTCCCCACCACTAGGGCCAGTGCATACTGATAATGCCACCCGGATAGGTGGCGAAACGTCTTTTTTGTTGTTATTTTTTGTGTTGTATTAAGCCAAAGTAAACTTATTTTATTTATTCTGATGGTGGAGTATAGTAACCATTGGCAGAGTGAATTTGCCTGCAATTTCACCTCTGCCTTTATCAAGTATGGACTATTACAAGTAATGTTGACATTTCTTTTGCAGGACATCGTTCTAACAGCTGACACAGCACGGGAGCTCGAGTTCAACACACGCCTGCAGTCCCGTTGCAACCTCTGGAAAGAATGCCGTCGTTTTAGGATAACTGCCTCAGTGTTTCAGCGAGTATGTGACAGGAAACAGCCATGGAGTGATGTGTCACTGAACAACTTGCTACGGCCGAAGGATATCGGCCACGCTGCACCCGTCAAGTATGGGATTCTGAACGAGCCACGAGCAGTGGAACGCCACGAGGAAGTGATGGACCTTCTTGGGTACCAACCCCACACACATGCTTCAGGACTGTTGGTGCCACCACAGTCCCCCTGGATTGGTGCCACGCCTGACAGATTTGTCTATTGTGCACATGAGGACACTGCGTTTGGGGTGTTGGAGTTGAAGTGCCCTTGGACGAAACGCTCAAGCACCGTAAGCAGTGCCTTCGCCGACCCCTGCTTCTACATCGAGATGGTGAACGGAAAGCCGTACTCTAAGAAAAGTACAAGTGCATACTATCAAGTGATGGGACAGATGTATTGTGCAGGACTTTCATGGGCGCATTTCGTTGTGTTCAGCAGCTCTTGGCTGATTATTACCAAGGTGAAGTTCGACCAAGCCTTCTGGGATGCGACAAAGCTGAAGCTGGACAGGTTTTATTTTGATGTTGCACTTCCGTTTTTTTTTGTTTGACTGAGTAATTGACACGGCAAGGCTGCTAGAAAAGTAAAAAGAAACATGATTCTTGATTTTTATTTCTACACTTATCCAGGCTGTGTAGCAATGATAGATATACAATTAACGACCTGAACTCTCAATAGAGTAGAGTGTTGGGCAAGTTGGTTTTGGAACTTGGAATACATTTTAGCACTCAAAAGACAAGGACACAAAGACGAGAATCAGACACCACAGTGCGCTGAACAGATAAAAGGGCCCGTTATACAAGAAATACATTTTAGTAGAGTAGACTGTTGGGCTAGTTGGTTTTGGAACTTGGAATACATTTTAGCGCTCAAAAGACAAGGACAACAAGACGAGAATCAGACACCAAAGTGTGCTGAACAGATAAAAGGGCCCATTATACTAGAAATAAATTCTAGTAGAGTAGACTGTTGGGCTAGTTGGTTTTTGAACTTGGGAATACATTTTGGCGCTCAAAAGACAAGGACACAAAGACGAGAATCAGATATCACAGTGGGGTTTTGGAACTTGGAATACATTTTGGCGCTCAAAAGACAAGGACACAAAGACGAGAATCGGACACCACAGTGCGCTCTGGTGTCTGATTCTCGCATTTGTGTCCTTGTCTTTTGAGTGCTAAAATGTATTCCATGAACTCTCAAACCTGACAAACTAATCTTGCTTTTGTAACAGTGGAGATTGAAAATTAGAAAGTATACAACAAATGGTCCACACTTGGTTTGCAAGTGGACCAAGTGTGATTGGAAGAGCACTGTCGAATATATGAAAACATTTTATGCGCTGGATTCGTCGTTCGACGTGGATGCGAAGGGATGTTATCTCCTCTGTGAGTGCGACATCTTCCTTAGAGAGGTGTCCACCACTCACAAATGGTGGGAGGTTTAGTCGCACCCCCAGAGGCTGGAGCAAGTCACTGAGCTTAAAGCCTTTGTCGGCCATGACAGAATCATTGTCATCAATGGGCAAATCCAGAAACCCACTCTTCTTCACTAACTTTTTGACAGAAATACACCCTGTGAAGAGGGAAGAAAGAAAGGTTATGCACCCATCCGGTGAGATGCCCACTAGTCCCTTAAGTGTGTTGGTAGATTTGTAGACAGAGTACGTCTCCGACTGGAGGACGAATGAGCTCGGTATTTCTACTTCGATTTCAGTTGCATCAATAATGACCCTCGTAGTACCGTAACACCTCTTGAACTCCTCAGGCATTCTTCTGTTGATCAGTTCTCTTGATTGCCACAAGCGCAGTTCACACAGCCTCAGGAACAAGAAGTTCACCCACGTCGAAAATATTCTACTCACTGTGCTCTGAAAGATGTTAAATCTGTTGGCCAGGTCCTTTTCGAACAAACCCAACCTTAGCTTAGCTAGAGTGAGGAAGAGTTGTTCCTCCACTGTGAGTAACGGTGGCCGACGATTCTGTGTCACTGCGTCGCTCGACGTTCCGTACTGTATGTGGCTTCCCTGCCCTCCGGGGTCCAAATACTTCAACAAGGCTTGAAAAACCTTGTAGCTTGGGAGTCCAGTATAAAAAAGAAAGTCGTCGTTACTGTTTTTTGCCTTGTCAAGGGGACTCCTCCGCTTGGCCGTCATGCTGTTGCATGATATCTTGAGCAGCTGTTTTTCTTCTTCGAGTCTGTAGTTCTTGTTCTTCACCTGTAGAAGTTCTTGCTCAAGGCAGGCAATGTGCCTTCGCAGTTTCTGCAGCTCCTTGTCCCTTTCATTTTCTGTGTTTACATTCTGTAGAGCACCTCCTGGATGTATCTGCTGTGCTTGAACGTTTTCAGTGTCGTCTTCGAGTTCCATGCTGATGTCCTCAGGAGCCTCGTCAATGGGTGCACTTGCTCTTTCGGCTTGTAGTTGTGGAGGATGGCATACCTGCTTCAGAGCTTCCCGAACCTTCGGTGCCTTTCGTTGTTTTAATGGCTTCTTAAAAGCGAAGACAGATGGTACGGCATTAGTGTGGAGCATTTTTCTGCCATTTGCAACATTGCACAGGAAATCTCTTGCAGTGAAATGTCTTGAGCAAACTTTTGCCCCTGCGAAGTTGAAAGGCGGGGCCCTCTTCACAGCAATGATCCAGTCATTTTGGAGAGACGGCGTCTTGGGAAACCCGTGGAATGATACCTGTGGTTTGAAACACAACAAGAGTATGTTAGAGCTGAAATATGCAAGTGCTGTATTTTTTTGTTTTCTCAAAGAGCTGAAAGACTGGACTAATGGTTATTAGAAAAATATAACTTACGTCAGCAAACTTTTGTATCTGAGAAGACACAAAAAGCTCCAATCTATTCACACTTACTGTGATGCAGCGTAAGTTTAGAGCTGTAATATGTAAAACCATTCAATGTTTCTGAGCACATATTTACTCTTAGACATGCATGCTTCAGTGTCCTGATCACCGGAAGGCAGAAAATAAATATTTTTTGGTGCTGTGTGCGTGCTTTAGCACTTCTCTCCACTGTGATCAGTGAGCATAAAATCTGTTGCTTTCATTATTTATTATGTTCTGAACGAGAAAACAGCTCCCCCAGACGAGGTTGCTGCGTTGGCAAGCCAGTACGTGCGAGCGTCAAACGTACATATCAACACGAGCACAAGAGCAACCACGCTCCGCACTCCTACTTTTATCTAATAGTAATAAAAGTAATCTTTATTTTCACAAAGAGCTGGTTGTGTCCCGGACACCGTGGTCCCGGAGGACATGCGGGGCGAAGCAGAAAGGAGAAAACGCGCACGCGAGTGAGTCTGCTGGACGGCCTCCGGGGGATGCAGGTTGCGAGCGCCCACATTATCGTCTTCGCTCGCGGCAATAAAATTCACGTGTGAAACGAGGTTATCCTTGCCTAGTATAGTAATACAATATAGATTGACTTTCTTTGGTCGAAAACAAACAACGTAGAAACGAAGTGCGCAGAGGCGCAGATCAGGGTTAACAGAGCCAAAGCGGCCGAGCCTTGTCTACGTTGAACGACGAAGATCAGCCTCGTCTCGCGGTTACTCATGCAGCAAAGCTTAGACGAAAGCGTGGACGCTCACTACGATACAGTGATGTATGAGCGGTACAGAGGCACCGTACACCAAGGAGATGTGTTCAGTCCGCGGTAGAGCCGTACAACACCCGCGTAACTGCTCTTGAGCAGCTCTGACCCTGTTAGCAAAACGCTACGGTTCTCCAGAGGTTGGTTGTAAAAACCAAACTCGAGATCTAAAACAATTTCTTTACGGTCCGTACCTTTTCTCCGGATGGTCCCTTGTTTCCGCGTTGCACACAGAGCGGCACACAGCAGTAGTGCGGCATCTCGGTGTTCAGCCACCGCAATAGTAGCCTCAAAGATGGCGACGGGAAGAGGTTGGTGCAGCATGCGACAGGTGGCGCGCGAATCTGAATAAGGTCTATTATGGTCAAGTTTGACCACCTGGGAGTCTTTCAAGATGTAACTGAAATGCCAATGACATGACACATTTCTTTTTGGTTTTCGAAACATTCTGCAAAGCTGGAGCAAGCTTTGCTTTAGCTTAGGGTAATATTGAATGTCCAATTTTAATGTCTCCAAAGAGACATTGCGACATCCCACAAGTGTACAGTGCTGTAGGCATTGCCAAGCAATTCCGAAAAACCGCTTGCCACCGTTTTACTGATTGCCGACGTGCCAGATTTTCGTCAAAAGTAATTAAATGTAAAACACTGAATTGCAAGCGTCCCGCCTGGTGCCTCTGTCGTGCAATTATGTTCGCATCGTTGGTTCGCATGCACGTGAGGGCAACTCTGGCAGGCTTGCAGGTGCACGTGCTTTGTCGCGCGAGCGAAACGGCTGTTTAATCGAAACCGAAAGCCTGTCTCTCCGCTCCGTCCCAACTGGTTGCCAAAAATCTATGCAAAATGTAACTGCCCAGCATGCGACAAAAAAGAGTCCAGCGCCGCGTGCTTGCAAGGGCGACAGGCGAGGTACGAGCTAGACACAGAAAAAAGAACCCGAGCGCATTGATGCAAGACATCGCGAGCCAGGGTCGCTTTGTGCAACGACTCAACTCGAGACAAACAAGCGTTTTCTGCGGGTTCAGCGTGCGGACATTCCCTTCTTTGCTTTAGCTCACTTCAACTTTTCTTCACAACACATTTTTCACGTACCGGGGTCCCTCTCGAGAGAAAGCCCACCAAGAGAAACCTAGGTAATCAATACTTCGACACAGCAGTCTTTGAGTTAGAGAGGGATATTTGTAGCAGCGTATGTTTTAAACAAGAACATGAAAGTTGATGAACATGCGGCGGTCCTTATGTTTCAGTTTAGGAAGCTCCATATCTGCAATGTCGTGTGGCCGTTGATTTTAGGAGCGAGAGCTTCAGCTCAGAAAGCAACTCCCGCCGCGCCAAAACATAGTTTCGTTTCACAGCGCCACGTCATGGCTGGTACCCAGCACGCTAGCGTTGCAGCACGCACACACGCCGACATCTATCGTTAAAAAAAATCGCGAGACGAGACTATTGCTTACGAGACGACGAGAGCGTGAAAGAAGAGACGGCATGGCGAGAAAAGACCATTAAAAAAAACCGTGGACGATTGATGCAGGATATTTTGTGTCGGGCGGCCGTTTGTGCCGCCTAGCTCATGCATGCTCAGTTACGGTACTTAGTTTAGTTTCGGTTTTGAAAGGCGACCAAAATTGGCCCTTTGGCGCAGGCTCGGCGCAGATTACCCATATTTTGACAAAATGTAGCAGGGTGCAGTTTGGCGCAATTGGCGCAGCCATCACATTACTGATATAGGCGGGCAATAGCTCGCCTTGAAAATACTTGCTCTTGGTGGCCGAGAACAAACTCGTGTTTCTGATTGGCAGCCATTTGCTGCGAAGGATACCTGCACATATCCTAAAGAACCCAGTCTTAGTCTAATACAGATGCTTTGGCCAGACAGAGACACAAAAGCCTGACACAAGACCACTATAAAGACCGGAAATAGAGTGTCTGTGAGGAACAAAACACACAACTCAGATAGGCATCAATTACTCACCTTGAAAACACGTGCGATGAGCGGCAAAGAGCAAACTTCTGACCTTGATTGGCTGGTGCTTGCCACCAAGACCTGCATGTATAAGAAAGAACCCGGTCTTAATTAAACTTGGGTGTTTTTGCAGAAGGGAGACAAAAAATACTAATGCAAGACCACTAGACATAGGAAATGGCATTCAAGGGGAATGAAACACTAAACGCAGTGTGTTAGTGTTGACTGTTTTTTCCCCCCGAGTCACCCGTTTTCTCGGGCGAGCCCCTGGGCTCGGTCCTTGGGCCACTTTTGTTTATAATTTTTATTAACGATTTAAAGATACACCACCCCAATGTACAAAGCCGATTTTTTGCTCACGATTGTGTTTTATTTGCTAAGGTAAACAACCTGTCTGATCAAGAAGAATTAAATTAATGTCTATCTTTGGTTCATGCATTGTGCATAAAATGGAATATGGTTCTAAACTCTAAAAAGTGTGTTCAAATGGCCTTGACGCGGAAGAACAACCCTTTGTTTTTTTACATATTCTATCAAATGAGTACCACTCGATACTGTTAACCAATATCAATACCTCGGAGCTTTAATTACCTCTGATTTGTCATGGAGTGCACATATTGAGTTTATAGCTCGTAAAGCAATGCGGAAGCTCTGGTTTTTAAGACGAAATATTAACCTGTGTTCACCTGAAACTAAACTGACTGCTTATAAAACCATCATAAGACCAATGCTAGAATATGCATGTATTGTATGGGACCCTCATACAAAGCTGTCAATCGATATGTTACAGACTGTGCAAAAAAAAAACATTGCAGTTTGTGTACAGCCATTATGGTTTTATGTCATCAGTTTCAGATTTGTACCCAAGATCGGGATTGAGTGATTTGGCAACCCAGAGAAAAACAGGACGGCTGAAGTTTCTTTATAATATGATACAGGGTAATTTGCGACTGCGTCTCTGTGATTACACTCTATTTAACGAAACAAGGCCCACGAGAGGCAAACACCAATTAACACTTGTCGAACCATTGTGTGGAACCACTTTGTTCAAAGCATCCTTTTTTCCTAGAGCCACGTGTGAGTGGAATAAGCTTCTTGAAAGTGTTTTGATTTGAGATCATTAGATGCTTTTATTGAAGCACTACTCTCGCACTTTGTTGAGTAGTGGCGCTGTCTGCTTGTTTGTACTACTTCCGCTTGTCTTTGAATATTGTTTTTGTACACCTCCTGCCTGGGCGTTCCACAGAATGCTGGCAGTATCACCAAATAAATAAATAAATAAAATATAGGCAGGCAATAGCTCACCTTGAAAATACTTGCTCTTGGTGGCCGAGAACAAACTCGTGTTCATGATTGGCAGCCATTTGCTGCGAAGAATACCTGCACATATCCTAAAGAAACCAGTCTGAGTCTAACACAGATGCTTTGGCCGGTCAGAGACACAAAAGTCTGATACAAACCAGAAAAACCAGGAAATAGTGTCTGCGAAATATGGAAACAGACCCAGGTGGAAAGGCTCGTTCTGTTTCACCTTAGTAAATAGTGTAGCTCATTTTGCTAAAACAATGCATATTTGCTAAAAAATGTATAATATATATTTTGCCCCATTTAGCAGTTTACTGCCAAGGGTACCTGCACACCAGAATAAGTCAGACTTAGTTTTTTTTTCTTTTGATGAGCGACAACAGAATCCTAAACGGGTGATGAAACAAAATATAAGCCTACCAAGCCAGGCTAGTTTGCCTTGATGCAAGCAAAGTGCCTCGGCCGACAAATGACGTTCTATTCTTGGTCACTTGCCATATTTGGTGGGAATAGTAAAGTAAATGAAAATAAGGCTATCTCTCTTGCAGCCCACAGCTGCAAACGAAATTCATATACCTCGATAAACGACCTAAAAATAAAATTGGGTGGTGGCCAAGCGGTTTATGGTGTCAAATTTCAAATTTACAGACTGTGTTGTTCTGGTTGAAGTCCTCCTGGTGTATATGTTTATCCTTATTAATTATACTTAAATTGTTTGTTTTTTTTATTTTTGAGGCACTAGCACATAATTTATACGCTAATTCAGCTTTAGAAGCGTTTTAACAATACTCCACGGCTTCCTAGTGCTTGTAATAAATTCTCAATAAGAGCGGCTTTCAATTTTTTTTCTTGCTCTCGCTGCTGCTTGCTTTCTCACCCTTAAAATGCTGACAACTCGACACAAAAGTAATAAAAAAATGTGCTTCAAATGTGATGAAGATGAGCATTTCCAAGTTGTACCCCTGCTTCATGCCCTGACCATGCCACCATACCACAGCTGAATGCAACGACGAATGGTCCCAGGTGCTGTGACCCGACCGTATATAGCCTTACGGTGTGGCGCGACTCATGCAGCCCCTATGCTTGATGATGGAGCCAGTGTGCGAGGTGCGACCTGCTAGAGCTGTGCAAGCCACAGCTTTACAGCCTGCAAAGGGTGGGAAGATGCCCCTCCCTTTGCAGAGCTTGCAATAGCTTAGCAAGAAGCTATTACAAGCACTAGGGAGCCACAGTGTGTGAATAAAAGCACTTCTGAATGTGAATTAGTGTGTAAATTATGCGTCTATACGTTAAAACTTAAAAAAAGTATTATTTATAAATATAAATATATATATACTGTATACAAAAAAAAAGGCAAAAAGAAAAGAAACGTCTCCAGGTGGGTTTGAACCCAGAGCTCCACTGCCCTTGATTTCAGTTCCCTAAAACCCGCTTCAGATGGGGCAACTTTTCTAGCAATTTTGAGGTTGCTGGCGGGTAATTCCCTAGGTTTTCCCAGATCAGCACGAATTTCTGAGATCAGGTTCGGCTTAAAACAGACACGCAACTCGAACAAACTGGAAAAGTTTGAAGCGGCAGCAGCCAATCAGGGACGCAATATTTTCACGTGACACCCCTGTGGTGGTGAGGCTGACAGCTGAAGACTTGGTCCTGGTTTCAAATGGATCGTTTTTGGAAATAAACTTTTTCAGAAACATGAGTGAGTATTAATGCCAGTCAAAGATATAAAAACATGTTTTTAGCACGTAGTTGTGCGTCTATATAGTGCAAGAAAAATCAAATTTCATGATGATGATGGCAAGTCGTAGCAATTTGGTTGCAGCGTCTGAACGCAGGCGGCCTGTGTTGCTGGTGTTGCGACGTTAAGTTGCTGGGGGAAATTGCCCCGTCTGAAGTGGGCCTTAGGCTCGCTTCCACCGTTCACGCTCAGCGAGCAAGCCCGCTTCAACCGTTCACACCTCAAGGCAAGCTGGACAGCTACAAGCCACCTAAATGTCTACCGCCGCATCCCCGGCCAGGCCGTGACGCGACATAACTTATTAAAAGTCTTGCTGTCAGTGCCACGACCGGCCAGAGTGAAGTCGAGAAAGAGTCATCTAAATCAATTCGTAGCTTTCTTGGAACGACCCCCCTCAAGGAAAAGTCGTCCCTCCGCCTTTTGTCGACTGTTGGACTGACGCGAAGAAACTAGCCGTCTTGGCCCAGCAGTTACAAATCATAGTGCTCATTAACTCGCCTGCCAGCGTTCCAGGTGCCAACCGCAATTTCCGCCAGTTTACCCGACACCCGCTGACAATCTCGTCTGCCAGTGTTCCCGGTGTCAACTGCCATTTCCGCAATCTTTCCAACACCCACTGTCAAAAACCCATCTGCACTCCAAGCCTCGACAAGCGCTTACTTGCCTACCGCATCACCCCAAGCCTAAATCCTAAATCTGCAATGGTGTCCTGGCTGTTTCCCCTCCTGCCACTCGTTATCCTGCCTTCCAGCGAACATGCCGTGACTCTCCTCTGCCTCTGGAGACGACTTTCTTACATCTTAATCGTGCTCCCCATCTCCTGCCAACCACTATTCTAGGGTACCCGAGAAAACGTGTATTCAACCTCGTTCTTCGAGCCCTTTAGGTACTTGATTCGAGGAGACACCTGCTGAGGTCTGCCGTGAGACAAGTCGCCAAAATTCCAACATATTTGTCTCAACGGGCATCGTTAGCATTAGTGAACAACCCGCTCAACGAATCCGTATGACTCCCTGGGGACGACTAGAAGCAGAGGCATACCGAATGAGCCTCACGTTGGATGTGCCATTTTAATACTGGTTTCTTTATGGAGTTCGCTTAGCTACTAATAATCACCACCCAATCGGTATGCGCTCCGCCCGTCACCCAGGGAGTGACATACAGCACCGAGAAGACAGCGAATAAGTTTACTACCTCACGGTTGCCCGTCGTTCAGAGCCAGCAGTCCAGGCACGCCGACCCTTGTTGTCATCCGTCGATCAGAGCTCACAGTCAGAGTCAGTGTCCAGGCCTGCGGATCGTCCTTCCCATGCCAGCGCTGCGTAGGCTGGCTGTCCCGGGCTATCACTGCCCGAGTCTCGCTGCGGAACCACCCCGGGATCGTCGTGGCCTAGGCTAGATGGCCAGGACTCGCCGCTTCTACCGGTCCGGTTTGAACCTCGCTGGTGGACCGCTCCAAGCCAGGCAGCGCGGCTCCGATGTTCCTGCCCAGCTCCAGCCTCGCTCAGCACGCACTGTCTCGCGCCAGCTCGTGACTTCTTTCTCCGCCGACCGCCTGTCACGTGCCCTCTGCGTCGTCTTTCACCCTTGGCTCCCACAAAGTTAAGGAAAGGGAATGTACCATTATGCTCAGTGAAGTTCGGTGAGAAGACCCGGGACTCGAGCAGGAATGCCGTTATCCTTGGTGTGACCCTACGAGACTCTCTTGCTGCTTTTGCTGGGGTTTATCTAACTGAAGTACCTGTCTGAAAAGTAGAAGAAACATATGTGCATAACACTCATTATTCACAAGAAAATTTGTCAACATCCAAAATGACCCATGGAGAAAACTATGTGAGGAATTTGTTGGCCACGTTGGCCGAGTCACCTCTCGTGGCCAATGTTTCATTGCAACTTTAATTGTAGTAAAGAGTCAAAGGGTATATTACAAGGTGCAATTTGGTTTTGTGCGAACCTATAACGCACAAAACAGCACTCTAACACAGTATGCAGAGGTACCTCTAAACAAATTCCAGGGTTTCATGGAGCCTCCTTCAGATAACTGATGTTGAACATAAAATGTGTGCACCAAGGAGTGAGCAAACAGTGACTTCCAATTAGTCTCAAGCACCAGCGACATGTCGACAAGGAGTGCAATGTGTAGAATGTCGTCTAGAGGTGTGCAGCCAAGATGAAAAGGCGAGATATAACGATATCAGAATAAGATCACACCAAAAAGGTTCCGTTACAATCTAGGCACAATAATGAGTCAACCGACGTACAGCCGCGATTCACTCTGTGTTGAGGTGAAACATGGCCAACAAAATATAAAAAACGCGTTTTTTTTTGTTTTTTTTGTTTTCTGTACATCATTTGTTCTGCGCCGTTGATAGAAGGACAGTTGGGCGGCGTCACAAAGTCACTCGCTAGCGTTTTTCAAATTCGTTCATCGGCACTCATGGTCTACCCGGGAGGAGAAAAGTACGAGCTCAGAGCCGAGCCGCCGAGCGTCGATTGCGACTTTCCTAAAGAGAAGCTCCGGTACACTTCGGCGACTCGTCAGCTTCAGACGCCTCTTCGAACGAGCCTGACGCGCCCGCGAATCCAATGCGCCGAACGGGCGCGGCAGAAAGCACGCCGGAAGGAAGGGGGCTGGAGGCTGAGTATCCGAAAGAGACTCGGCGCTGGTTTCTATGTCTATTTCGCACATGAGATAACAAACTGGCAAAGCTAGCCGAGTGTGAACAGTGACTGACGTTACATTGGAGCACACGCAGTCGAAATTACGCCTGCAACAGAGCACAGCTAAGTGCTTTCAACAGGGGACACAGGCGTTCAAAAAGGCCTCGATTTAAAAACTTCACGTATCCTTTCTGTCCTTCGGTGTTTACTTTGATCCGCGTACGCCAAAGCACTTAGTGGTGCAAGTAATAGAGTCGTGTATACGTACCTTTCGAAGCAATTGAAAGTGTGTAGGTTTCGCTCGATGCCCACGAGTACAGAGTGCGACGAACGCCAATCACGCCGGCTGGCCAGGCTGGCCGGGTCGCGCAACACACAGTCGTTGACACAGACACAGTGGTGACAGTGGCGCAACCGACGCCCGCCCGCTGCGCGCTGCGCACTGCGCATGCTCGTCTTGGCGGCTCGCCAGCACGTCGGCGACGCCGGCATCGCGCCGGGCCAGCCGGGCTCGCTCCCTTCGAAGTTCGAACAGTTCGAAGTCCAAACTGTAATCCAAACTGCTCGCGCGCGCGCGCGCGCGCGTGTTGGCGATGGAAACTGTCTTCTCGAGAAACGAGGCTGTAACGTATCGTTTGATGGCGCAAGTGCACGTATTTTTCACGTCGTTTTTTGGACAGTGTGTGAATCTCGCGAAACATGCGACGAAAAGTGGTGGGTGAAATGTGCTCGCATGTCGTCGTGGATTTTGTGTACCACGTAGGATTACCCAGAAAGGTGGGTCAATATCGATAAATGTGCGCGTAAGAAGCAACTACATGCACGTGACCTGTCAAACCTATTCACCCTCATTATTTTATCGTGCGAACCGACATTGTCACGTATAGCGTTCGATTTCGGTCCCAACACCGGTAACTAGTATATCGTGTCATGATATTGTATTTCTCACCGTCGGTAACTTCGTACTGATATCGTATTCGATGTGGTGGTCGTGTCCCAACACCGATAATGTCTTGTTGTATTGCGATGGTGTGTTGCAACATCGAATTGTATCCCGGTACGTTGGGTTTATCGTTTGGCGATCAACTTTTGTTGCATTACAACTGCAATAAACATTTGTTGGAAAACGATCACTCCAATGAGCGCGTCGTTATTGGGCTTTCTCATTAAAAGGTAGGTCGCGGCGGGTGTTCCGGCTAGTTATTCTGAATGGTTTGGTGGTTGTCTAGTTTCAAGCGCGGGAGGCTGTGTGTACTGTGTGCCGTACTAACAGCTGTACATACTTGCACTGTCGATCAATCTTAATGTGTTCGCAACGCAGAACGTTTATGTTATGTGTGTATCCACACCCAATATATTTTTCGCGTATTGCCGTGTGGATATGCCAACGTAATGCATGTTGGTAACTTGGTACCCGCGTTCTGAGATATATGCGCGCGATATCATATTGTATTCTCCTTTGGTCCCATGATCGACGACCAATATTTGTATATCGTGTGGCCGTACAGTATGTCCATGTCGGTCACCAATATGCACGCGATGTCGTATTCTATTCCAATAACCGTGTAGTATATCGGGGTATTGTGCTCCGATATCGTGTTGTATACCAATAACCGCAAGTTATATCGGGATATTGTGCTCCAATATCCTGTTGTATACCAATAACCGCATACTATATCGGGATATTGTGCTCCGATATGAATTCCCATCGTGCGTATTGGGTTAATCGGATAACAATAAGTTTTTATTGGTTTCCATCATCTTCATTGGAATACAATATTTCCAATAAGCCGAGTTCATATTGGCCTTTTTCAATAGGGTACACAAGAAGCTGCGGGGTTTGCAAGCACATAGCGATGACGTGACCGGAGAAGTGTCCCTGTGATGTTCCCGGAAGACGCAAAGTATCATTCGTAATCGTCGTGTGTGCTTTGAAAGTGAAGAGAGTCACAGGGTCCACGAGTGTGCAACCACAAGCCAACGTTCACGACAGCGCTGCGTTGACTTCGGCGATCTCGTTCCGTTTGGTGCAACAAGGAGATGCGACAAAAAACTGAAACGTTCGTGGTGTGTCTGGTGCAGTGCTTGGAAGTAGACACTTAACACTGAGCGGAAATAGCTGTTGTGGGGTTGAGGCTAAACGGGTTCAGTCCCGTCGTCGTCAGCTGATCCGGTCAAACTGGTCCTGGAGGACGCGGCGAGCGTTTTTAAAAGTAAATCTCCCTTCGTTTTGTTTGAAAATGTCGAAGATTCTCGACGCATACCGTGAGTAAAAAGCTGCAGGCGTTTTCAACAAAATTACGTCGCTTTAATCAAGCAATGACCTTCGAATTGTTTTCCTAGATCTGCCATATTTATGCTTCGTGTTGGACTGCGTTAGCACAGCGACGTGTTGCGCTCATCGTGGGGTGTGAATAAATTTGGGCCAGATTTCTTACCTGCCCAATGATGCATGAACTAAGACCATTCTTTACGTAGTGAACATAAAGCTCTTTTTTTTTGTTGTTATTTTTGGGAAGAGGCGTTGCGCATTTTTTACGGTAGAATCACTTGAAACTTTAGAAATTGTGGAGGGCGAGCAAGCTTTCCGAACTTTGTCTCCTTGGCTCTCTGGCACTGCAGCTATTTTCAAGTTTTAATAGCCATACCTACTAGCAGGTACAAACGGCTCTAAAGCAGGTAAAAGACTGGGAAGTCGGGACGGTGCGCACTCCGTGTTTCGCGCTTTTCGCAAGGTGACAGGGGAAGTGCTTTTGCAAGGTATGCGGAATATGCAACCGATTTTGCTATGCCCGTCGTTTGCGTCTCTCCAGCAAAACGAATACGATAATCTACAAAGTCGCAATCACAAGCCAAGATTTACGATAACAGTACATATTCATTCAAACAATTTACGCAACATGGTTCTAAAGCCGAGAAAAAAAAAAGAAATCTCGGCTAACGCAGAATTCGAACGTCCGAGGGCTTCTGCGGACAGCTATTACGTAAACGTAATCACCTGGCTGTGCCAGGTTTTTTACGTAACAGCTGTGTCTGGTCGCGGACGTTCGATGCCCCCGGGGCATCCGGTGCGAATCTCGACGGCCTCCGGAGCGATATGACAAGAACGTAACTGGACACGTTTGTCGCTACGCGAACGCTCGATTGCCTCCAGCCAAATAGCATTCCTTTCGGAGCGACATGGGATCACTCATCTGACATCTCCGAAAAGTCAGCATTTGCCCGCGCAAACGCTAAAAAAAAAAAAAAAAAAAAAAAAAAAAACTCACACACGCTAAGCAAGCAAAGAGGAAAACGAAAAAACCGCGCTATGAAAGTTAAAACCCCGCATCGCTTCCCTATCACTAACACCTGCGACAGCTGCTAAACACACACTACTTTAATTCAAGAAGTCTCACTCAAGCACCTGGGTCAGCACGAAACACTGATCACTTCGGCGAAACGATTAGTCGAGGTAGGCGAGGCAGGCGGCAGCGAAGACTTCGGCGGCCATGAAAGAAAGGCGGTGTTTTTGCTTGTTATCGTATGAATCTAAACGGAAGTGCCCGTTTTGTAAACCTTTTGTAAAGAATAATAATTCTCGACACATGGGTTATTCTTTAAACGTAAAAATATGCCACGCAAAAGGAAATTGCAACATATAACAAAGGTTTAACAACAAAGACCTAAGCTGTCAATCAAACTCTTAGCCAATGAGAAGTATAGCTGCCGATTGGGATTCAACGTCACGGAATCCCAACTTCGTGGCGCGCGATTTAAAACGGGCGAAATAGCCGCAAACTAAAATCAGTCTCACGCAATATGTATTCCTGTAAAAAAAATGTTTTTTCTCGCGGAAAAATTGTTTTTTTGACATGCTTGTCCCAATTAGGCTGTTAAAAAAAAAAAAAAAAAAAAAGCTTTTTCTTTTTTTCTTTGCAGTTACCCTTTAAGCTTAGAGCAGGAAGTTAGAGGATGGGGGAAAATCTCTGTCGCAGCGGCGGACAATCAAACGTACTGCTCTTTTTTTGGACTGATTCGATTTTATAAATATCAGATTGTTTCCAGGGATTCCAAATGATTGAAACGTACTACAGGATAGGGCGTATTAGTTTTTTATATGTTAGAAGTTTGGTTTCTTGCGGGGCAGCACGTAGGGTACGTTAAAGATAGTATAGTTTTACAAGTGCTGTGTTACAGGTGAAATCGATGTACCTTGACCAAGACATGTCTTGCGAGAAACCTTCACCTAGATACTTGCATTCAGAAACTCTTTGCAGTATGTAGAAATTGAATGATTATGTGAACATGGAATGGAGCGTACGCTTTGCAAAAGACAAAAGACTGTTTTGCGAAAGTTCATTGTCATTTGTGAGGTGTTAAACAAGGTGCAGAAGCTTGCCAATGAACTGTTAAGGAAGATATGGTCTTCAGGGGACTTAATCGCGTGGTACAGGGCGCAATCGTCAGCGTTCAGACGTATTTTAGTGCCGATGTTACGTGCTGAATCGTTGAAGTAGAGCAAGAAAAGAAGCGGACCGAGAACAGAGCCTTGTGGGACACCTCATGATACATCAGTAATAGAAGATTTGGACGAGCTGAAACCTACATACTGTGAGCGATTGAAAAGAACACTTGATATCCAGAAGGGTTGTGTAGTATCACATAAAGCTTGTACAAAAGTTTAGAGTGAGGAACGGTATCGAAGACTTTAGATAAGTCTATGAATATCGCATCCATTTAGTTGCCAACGGCGAAAGACTAAGAGATGTGAGTAAATTCAGTTAGTAGTGAAATGGTGCTGTAACCACGTCGGAACCCGTGTTAAAGATCATATAAATAGTTGTTAGTTTCAAGGAACACCATGATGTGTTTGTAGATTATGTTTTCTGATAATTTGCATAAATGGGATGTTAAAGAAATTGTCCTGTAATTAGTTTGCCGCCGGTTTTATACAATGTAACGACTTTTGCAATTTTCCAAGCCTAAAGAACTGTTGTGTTTGACAGCGATTTCTGAATAATATTAGCGAGGTAGCGACTAGTTAAAGAGAATACCCAACAAGAACTTAATTGTGAACGTTGTCACGGCCAGGGCTTTTTTTAAATCTTAATTCAACACCATGTTTAGCACGCCCTCATTACACACAGTTGCATCACCAATTGTAGACTGAATCATTAATGAAAAGAGGCATTTCCAAGTTGTCGATTGTAAACGCCGATTGGAGGTATGTATTGAACGCGGTGGCAATCGTTAGTGGGTCGCTACTCGCTACGTCATAAATTGTAAATGAGTCTGAAGTAGAGGTACCGGGTAGAGTCGATTGCCAAAATTTGAGTGGGTTGCTTTTCACTAATTTCTGCAGTGCAACTAGAGCGTAGAAGTCCTTCGCTGAGTTAGTTTTAAGTCGAAGTTCCTCCTTAGCTCCGTTAAACTGGTCAATCTTATCTGGATCACCGGAACGTCTTATACACCGGAGTCTATTGACACAATGCGATAAATGATAAATGTCAACCAAGGAAAGGAAAATATTTTTTTTAGTGTTCCTAGGCACAAAACTCTGGATACAGAGTCCGACAATCAGGTAAAAAACTAACTAGACCATCTACATCGCTGGAGATGCTATCAAAGGAACCACTTAGTGTGTCAGTAATTGACACATTGTCTGCGCGGTTAAAGTCCTGAAACACAGAATAAACATTACGAGTTTTTGGAACAGAACAGACGATTAAAAACCGAAACAACCTTATGGTCCGATAAACCACCGACGGGGTCACAATTACAACCGTTTTAAAGAAAAGGTGAACTAATGAAGACCAGCTCTAAGACTGACGTTTGTCTCGTACACTGCTGGACCACTTCTTTTAGACCAGATGACGACAAAAAGATGGCAACTTTCTACATATTGGAGCATCGTGACCGGGAACTGATAGAAAAGACCACTGAATGCCGGCAGATTTCAAATTGTTCATAGAGATTAGGTTTCAGGGATATAAATTGTTCATGTGCACAGAGTCACATAGGACGTGTGTCTGACCAATAGGGGAACCAGGTGGGTGGCGAAGTACCATGGACATACTTTCAAAGTAAAGCTTGCATCATACTTATATCATTTTGGAAGGTCCTTGATTCACAAAGAAGTTTATGTCGGACCGTAAGAAAAAAAAAATACGAACACCGCCTATACTGCGATTTCTATTGCCTCTAGTCACACACTAACCCGCTGGTGTTATTTCATTATCGTATACTTCGTCATGTGACTATGTTTCCGTAACGGCAACAACGTGAGCGGAGTGGTAGGAAACTAATGAAAGTTGGTGAATTTGTTTATTAAGCTTATAGCTTAACATTTATTAGAGTAAGGTCTTGGCAACCACGCCGGAGTCAAGAAGTACAGGTTGAAGGCGCTGCAACGGTAGCCTCAGGAGTGGGTTTAGTACACTTCACTAATTCGTTGGTGACGTCCTCCCAATTATACCTAACGTTATCACTAAATACGCGGGCAAAACGCAAGCGGACACTAGAGCCATTGCTCCGAAAAGAAGCAGACGCGTATCACATTTTGGTCCGAATTGAACGCACGTAAGGGGAGTAATCTGCTTATATACAAAACTCCGAGCCTTTAAACATGACGCAGCTCTTCAGGACACAATGTCTTTAACGGAAATCTAACAACTTTATAATGACGGGACGTGAACGACCGTCTTGACCTCTACCAAGTCTATGACACTTTTCAATTCACGGGTAATTCATTTCCAGTTTCTCCGAGAAAAACTTTGAGACATTGGACATCTTCACTTCATTATTTCATTAACTTCTTCTGAGAGTCCGTGCAATATGAAATTCTTTCTGCAAGAACGGTTTTCTAAGCCGTCATTCTTTTTTTAAACGAGCCTATCTACCACATCAGTGAGTGATTTAAACTCAGTGAGCAAATTAACACAAGGTGCACTAGAGTCACCAGTCGAACTAGGGAAGGACTCAAGAGCAGCCACACGTGACTCAAGAGCATGAAATCAAGAGTTCACAGATAGGTGAAATAAATTGATCTCGGCAATATATTCAACCAGTTTCCTCTAACCTGTGAGCCCTTGAGCAAACATGTTCGCAACCGTGGGCTGGTCGCTAGCATCTGTATAGTCGCCATCACTACCACTACCATCTGCGGCCATGGAGTGCTCGGCGGTCGAATCGCGTTTAGATCGGGTTTTGGGATACGGGTTAGCATGGTCATTCTTGTTCGCATTATTCGGTCCTGGGTTGGTCTTGACAACTCCGCTCAAGAGAAGGCCACTCTAGCAATATATAATTCATAGTAAACGTCAACTAAGCCAAGAAGGTAGCCGTAACCATGTGTGCAAGAAAACAGCGGCAGGAGGCGGCAATCAGAGCGGACACAATAAGAGTTTTCAAGATAACATACGTGCGGAAGAACAGACAGCGATTGAGTATCGTTCCAGCGCTGCTGTCACGTTTCCCACTGAAGGCAAAACCAGCCGGATAATATTTTATATCCTTGTTGTCTGACGTCATGGTGCTTGCACTCTCGAAGATTGGTCAATCCAGGGTGACGTCACCAAAGAGAACGACTTGTGAGCGTTGTAGATCGGCCAACACTTCGAGCCGACGAACCAATCAAACAGCTTCTAAAGTGCAAAGTAAATGTGCACATCCCCTTTTTCTGTGGGTGTGTTTTCTCCAATGTGCGCGACGTTGACGTTTCAGTCCGCCATTGTGCAGGTATTTTGCAGCTGCCAAAGGAGGGCAGTATTTCCCAAGGTGTCAATATCCGTGATTCGAATATTCCAATGCCGCGTACCACGTTCTCTCCTTGAACTCATTGCCACGAGACGTTCGAAACACGGATCTCGTGTTGACTCGTATTCCAATCTGCATGCAGACTGTCCTTTGTATGATGTATAAGCGGTGTGACCACGACTTTAGAGTAAAACGGAGTATGGGGGCAGAAACCGAGAGAGAGGAGGAAAGGATAGCGCGAGGGGAAATCAGAAGGCCAAGCCCTGGTTGGAATGTTTAGTGCGCAGACGCCAAGCTAGCCGCCTTGGTCTAGCTTGGTTCACTGGTCACCTCAAAAAAAAAAAAGAAAAAGAATATTACGTATTGTTTGTCTTTCGCGATGTATAGTTATTACAAGCTATCGCAGTCAGGGAAAGAAAAAAAAGTAGCATTTTGAACTTGAAACGCGATAAAACATTACATAACTTGAATGCAGGTATATACAGGGTGTCACAAAAGAAAATTTACACGGTCTGTTTTACCGCAAAAATAAACTAGGCATCACCGAACGCTCATTCTCCGCCCAAAGGTAGCGCTAGAGGTCACAACCAGATGCCAAAGTTTCAGCCCGATCCGATAACTTAGTCAAAAGATATAAGTGATTTTCTGAAAATTTCAATGGGAAAATAGAGCCCATCTTTGGCCGTTTTCGGTTTCTGGCGCCATAGAGCCCCATGTGTTCGAAAACTCCGTCGGCCGCCATTTTCCCATTGAAAATTTCAGAAAATCAGTTAAAACTTTTAATTAAGTTATCGGATCGGGCTGAAAATTCGGCATCTGGTTGTGACCTCTACCGCTACCTTTGGCCGGAGAATGAGCATTCGGCGATGCCTAGTTTAATTTTGCGGTAAAAACGACCGTGTAAATTTTCTTTTGTGACACCCTGTATATAGAGAGACAGCTTTAGGAACGCGGGGCGTGCGGACTCTGATCACGATTTTTTTTTTCGTGATTCGTCATTTCGATTTCTTATCGGCCTATGCTGCAACCTTTCTGTAAGGACATGATGATAAACCTGTGACTAGGAAAACGAAAAACACGAGGGAAGACAGAAAAAGGGCAGGCAACATGTTTTTGGCCTTTCTTAGCGTTTTTCATGTTCCCACTGTAGTCTCAGGTTGACCGTCATGTCCAACTTACACCAACTCGCCTGCACTTTAACCACTTTTTTTTTATTGATAGGGTTCCGTGTTTTGCGTCATATCTGCCGATGAACACCGAAACATAGCCACCCAGCCGGTTTCAATTAAATTGAGTGAAACAATAAAACCCCGAACCCTAAGCTGGGCTTGAATAAATATCTGTAGCATAAACTTAATTCGTGAGAGTTTTATGGTTCGTTGTCTCGACAAAAACAGCCACCACACAATCGTCCCCGAAACTGCTCCTCTCTTCAAAATCCCCCATCTCGTTCTTCTTTTTTCTACTTCGGGTGCTTTCGAAGTACAGCGTGTCTCTCCCCCCCCAAAAAAAATGTACTGAGATTTTATCCCAAAAAGACAACAACAAGAAAAAAAAAAAGTACGTATCGCCGACCGGTCAACCTCCCAAATGTAGCGCTAACGGTCCACCAGATGCCAAAACTTCAGGATTAATCGTCATTTTATTTAAAAGCTCTAACTTATTTTCTAAAAAGTTCAACGGGAAAATGAACGGGCTTGTTTTTGACCGTTTCGGTAACTGGCGCCTGTCAGCTCCATGTATTCGAGATCTTGGTTGGCCACCATTTTCCCACTAAAAATTAAAAAAAAAAATATCATTGCCTATAAATTTAGATTAAAATAAAGCTTATTTCTGAAACTTTAGCATCTAGTTCAGACCGCGCTGCGTTTGGTTCGGAGCGTGCGCGTTTGCGATGCGTCGTAAATTTTTGGAGTTAAGAAAAAAATCAGAAAAACATTTAGTATCAGTTTGTGTGTGTGTGTGTGAAGGAGGGGGGGGGGGGAGAAAACTATATGTATTTGGGCCGTATATTCTTCGGAGTTTGTCAACCCTATATGCTGGTGCCCTGCTTTCGTTTATATAATCTCCGATACACTCCGACCTTTTACTTAGCTTAAACTTGAAATGGACACCTAAAACACCGAATTTTCGGCGAGGAATAATTTTTAAACCCCGAAAAACAATGAACCCTGTACTTGTTGCTTGCGGAACGATAAAACGATGCCCCGGACTCGTCACACACTTTGATATCATTTGATTAAATTAGTTTATTTGCATCATGTACCAATTAATTACACGATACAGGATGTGTCTGAAAAAGAAAGCTGCCATAAAGGAAGCTCGGTTGAAGCCGCGTGTACCTGCGTTGACAGTTCTGCGGCGCAAGCTCAAAAAGAAGATTTAGACACAGGTCTATTCATACCGTTAACAACAGCCCTTCGAGATAGCATTAGCGAGAAAACAATAAAAATATTGACATACATTACGAATAAACATAGCGATGCTTGTGGGTTCATAAACTCTTCCAGGATATGAATGCAATATTTTATATATACGCATATATATATGGTGTTTAGATAACCTGCACCAAAATTCAAAGGAAAACCCGCAGCGATTGGGGGAGAGAAGCCAACCGCATGTGATTAGCAAGCGTCTTACGAAAGTCCACCAAATTTTCGCAATGCGCCTAGTTATGTAAATATTTAAAACTAACTAGTTAACTTTCTAGTTATTCGTTTTGAGGGGCGAGGTGGGAATTGGAAGCCCGCACGTCACGCTTGCAGTTTTATCAGTAGCTGCTCCGAACAAACCATGTCCATCTTCTCCCTGGCGTGCTGTCCGACACAGGGCTTTGCGGTAGCAGGTGCCCGTGGTTATCTTCGAAACAACAAACACGAAGCCCTGTTTCGGACAGCTCCCAGTGATAAGACGAACTTCCATAATTTTCCTCTTTGTTGTGGAGTTACTTTTTATACACGATATACTATAGACAACAAATGAAGAATCAAAAATGCTTCATTGTTCCCGAAAGTTTGTCGCGATGATGCTCGACATAGCACGATTCAAGTGTATAATTTCTAATCTCAAAGCTCGGCGCCATGACATCATTCTGCCGTCTGCGAAAGGAGCTGATGGTAGAGTGGGGTTGAATGTCTTGCATGATGTCTGATATATGGGGAGCCAAATGTTCTCTTGTAGATTTGGCCCCACCGTCAGCCCTTTAGCCTATCTCGGAGAGTGCGGTGCCTCATCAACACATACGTCTGTCGTCTCTGTCCAAACGACTGCTTCAGCTGTTCGGGATAGCCTCGCAGTTCTTGTTGAATGACGGAGTCAATCAGGGTTTCTGATCCCGAACCCCGCAAAAGACCCGTTTCGAAAGACAGGCCCTCTGTTGGATGCCCCAGAAATCCTGTACAATGGCGGAAATCCTGCACAATGACGTTGCGGCACAACCGCAGCGTCACGGCACGCTTTATAAGTTTGAACTAGAAGGCAAAGACGCACTCGCAGAAAAAAGAAAAAGGTGACGAGAGCAATGACGTTGCACTTTCGACGCTGTTTGATCGCCTCGTCAGCTCCTAGCGTTGACCACGCTCCACCGTTCGCTATCTCATGAAATGGCTTGCACGCTTCACGATGTCAGTCGTTCCTCCATTGTTTAGTGGCTTTCCGACCTTCTGATAATCGGCACGTGATTTTCGAAAAGGGGACTATTGCAAAAGAGCAAATCAAGGCTTCTGAGCCCGAACCCCGCAATCGCCCTTCGACAGTTTCCGCAGTAAACTATACTCTGTTTCAGCCTATAGACATTTGCATCGCTTATCACCGGACGGAAGATGCTGAGTCACCGAGGCGTGGACGCATGCACAGCTTGTGATATACTGCACAACAGATCAACACCGCATGCGTTCCACAGCCCTGCACACAAAGATGGCAGCGCACAGAAGGCGATTTTTGTGAAGGTGTATAGACCAGAGCCGACGCGACGATCCCATAGAGCCAACCAAGCAGCACCAAAAGTGCACAGTCATGGCGCCTGTCACCTTTATGTGTTTTAGCTATCCTAGGCAAGAACCAATCACGCGCAGTGAATACCTGGCATTCTTCCGCTCTTTTGAGCGCGATCGGTTTAGCCGGCGATCGCAAACGACCAACGACGAGAGCCCCAGTGACGAGTACTTTTGCTTTTGGCATCGCGTGATTGGTATCAACGGATCGTTAGGTGAAATGGAGTATGCCCCTTCTTGTCGTGTTAATGCATAGCCTCCTATATACTCACAAAGCCTGGCAGATCGCCATGAGAAGCGGCCGCCTAAATGGAAAAGGTGGAGCGGCAGACAACGGATGAAAGGAGAACCACGTGACATACGTCCCGCTGCTGCGAGACGCCGAAACACACACATAGAGAAGCATGGGAAACCGGGACCACGACAGACTGACATTTGCCGCGTATTGAGGAGCCATCTGGTGAAGCCGCTTCCAAACAAGGAGAGGACTGTTTATGGCAGCTGCGACGCGAGCAGTCTCTACACCTATCTACATACCTCACGTGTGTTTTGGGCGTAGAGAAACCAGCGAGGTGCTCAAAAAGCAGTATATCCCCCCACTCGAAACCAACGACGCCACGCCGTTCAACTCGGTGACAAATCTCAGCAACATTTTCTCTTCCGCTTTACCTTCATCAGACGTGTTTTATAGCTGCTGCACAAACGAGGTACGCATTATCACGATAACATAGATATCTATAAGAACTTAAATGCTTCTCAAATTGAATGAGGAAGCTCGTGCGCGTGATCGACGAGAAGGAAAGATTACAACGCTGTCGTTTCCAGGGCTAAAACGAAATTTAAAAAAAGGACTGCGCCGTTTAGTGATATACGTCGTTGACGCGAACAGATACTCAAACCTAAAATTCAAATAAGTTCGGGCGATTACGCAAGTTTGAGTTTTCAGATTTTAAATGTAGTGTCTGGGAAGCAGTTTCTATTTTTTGTTTCTATAAAAATATAATTTTGTGGTGTCAGAAATACTTTAACAGAACTGAGTTTTTTTATTCGCTCATTCAACACAAATGCTTTCTCATTTTTCCTCAATTTCAGGTAAGGAGTATACTTAAGGCCAACCCAACATTTTGTATTTTGATTTACAACGTTCATCATGACGACGCTCAGAACACCTGCGCCAGGGGAAAATTCCCGCTCATAACGGCTGCGAGGAAAGCCTTCGACAACACCTAGAGTCCTCGGAGTCCTCCCATCATTAGCAGATTCCCCATTCGGTGTATGTGTTTTGATGCAACTGGGAAACATCTCGAAGGAGCACATTTTAAGGTGCATTCGAGACTCGCTCAGTATACCTCACTTCCGCTGGCAAGAGGAAGACATGTATACTGGACTATGTATAGAAAAAATAATGCTATACAAAGGCTTGCGTGAAGATCGCGCATATAAAAAGTATGTTTCGAAGTTGATTCATGCTTCATTACTGCGACATCGAAACGGCCCCATACCTTGAACGCGCCGCGCGGTGTAAGGGGGGATTGACGAACGGACTTGTGGGATTTACCACAACAGTCTATTAAGTTCTCACTGCAATTATACAGGGTCAGAGAAGTGGCGGTTCAGCATGACGTTTTCAGCATTACGTGACGGCGCAATGCGACCGAAGTGGTCGATATATTTTTACCACCATATTCAGTAAATTCCGTTCACTTTCAGCATGGCGAACTTGGGCTCCAGCCGCAATAGACTCACCATTGCCGCAGGGCTCCCTCATCTCACTTTTGTGGTGGAAACAAATTTTTGTTTTTCATCGGTACTGGGAAGGAGATTGAAGAGTCCCGCCTCTAGCGGTACGCTTAAGCAAAACCTTACTGGAGCAAGCTCAGTATCACAGCTGCGCCTGCGACGTGGGCTCAGTGGCGGTCATGAGAACTAGCAGCGCTGCAGTCGAGTCTTACTTCCAGATTGTCTAGCCTGCCAGGTTTGAATAGCAATACTTGAGCTTGGGCGAGTTGGTGATTTATACTAACACTTTACAGCGCAAGGAAACAAAGGCACACAAAAATAAATTTGAAACACTGAAAGAAAGAACACTCACAATGCCCTGACTCCGATCTGTGTGGTGTATCACACTTCATCTTAATCCTTTTTTGCTATTATACACATGGAAGCAAGAAAAAAAAAAAAAAGAGGGAAGAAAAGAAGAGAGAAGGAAGCTCTCAACGCGGTGGTAGCGGTGGTAGTAGACGGCGCGCGAGACAGGGAAGTAAGATCCGACTGCAGCGCCGCTAGTTCTCGTGACCACCACCTCGGCCACTCGCCTCTGCAGGCGAGCATAGGGAGCTGCGAAACTGAACTTGCTCCTGTAACGTTGGCTTAATGGGGACTCAACCGCTCGTCACTCAATGGGCGAATTTCGCTACACAAACCTGAGTTTCAGAAATGCACCAGAGTATTTATTATTTTGGAGGTCAATTATGAAGACGTAATGAAGGTTGTACGGTCCTTGGATTTTTCCTTGAGAGCCCTGAAGATTTTTAATAAAATCCAGAAATAAGAACGCTTTGGGTGTTTTTAGCGCGTTTTGAGACATTTTTTAATATAAAATTATTTAGAAGACAAACGTGACAAAACGCTAGGCCGTACGTACTAGGGGTGCTTCTAATCTTAATTTAAAGACCATGACGATAAAAATTAATATTTTTGTATTTGCATATTTGTGTAAGCAAAATCACCCTGTTAAGTGTATTTCAAAACGTGTTAAACGAGATGGCGACACTAGTACTAAACGCTTCGAAACGGAAATTTTCTTGATATTTTTCTCTCGAGCTCGAATCCGACCGCGATGGCTGGTGGGTCGGGGATAAGGAGCACGTGTAGCAAAAGCCCGCGCTGCAAAGCCCACTGATCGTGGATTCAATTGCCCGCCCCTGCCCGTTTCAATCTGGATGATCATCGTACTGGTGTGCGGTCATGTATCACTGTTCCATGATGTCCGTTAAAGACGCCAGACTGGCAGCGATATACTGCACTGGGTTTCATCTCCAACGAAGACACCAGATCGCCTCGGTGCTGACTAACTTCCCGCTGTCTGAACACACACACAACAGAATTACAATTGATGGCTCCGTTAGTCTGCACTTAATGAACGTTGCGAAAACACAAAAAAAAAAAAAAAAAAACACTAACGGGCCTTAGCCTATTAGCGACCGACCTGAGGTTCCGCAACTTTGTCGCGAAGCTGGCACATACCTGCGATCAACTTACACCCATCCTTTGTGATGCCTCAATGTACATTATTATTGCCACACATAATATCCCACTGCACTATCATTATCACCCTCTAGACAGGCCGGACAGGCATTCATTGTACGGGCTGCATGCCTCTCTGTGGCGCGTGCGCCTACTAGAAAAAATAGAGTGCACCGCCAAATGTGAACTTTCCCAACCTATTTTCCCCTTCCCCCAATGAGGCCATGGCGCCACCCCTTTGAAAATAAAGTTATTCATCATATCTACCTACAAATCAGGGATGGGCAAAATACATGCAAATATGTATCGAAATACAAATACAGAATACTTCGTCAAAAATGTATTTAATTAAAAATCTAGTTAAATTTCCAAAAAAGAATTTAAGTACAAGATACAAATACAACCAAATGTATTTGTCTCCTCCAAATACTTATCCGTATACATTCCTCAAAATTTGCATCAGCGACTTCAGGGCACCTGCAACGGGTTTCTGGGTATCTCATTTTAAATTTGCATCGAACACTCGGGAGTTAGTACGCGAGGCTTTAGTAACGCAATAGAAATATAATCACAAAAAAAAAAATTAATCAGCTTAGACGTAGTAGGGGAAAAAAGTACAGAGCTTCGAGGAGCTTTTTTTGTCGATTACATTTTGGTATAGACCAACAAAGAACCGAGACGACCAAGACGCGCAGCACTAGCTAGAGAATTTTTTATTGTTGCAACTTCCACCAGTTACGAAAATCTTGACGACCCGCGCATTTAGAATGTTTCAGGAAAAAATGTGGACGGAAATAGGCTGGAAAGCGTCATAAGTTGTCACAGGCACTTATTTAGCCAGTCTGCCTGTGAACGTCGATTTCGTCACTATTCTTGCCCTGGACTAGCACCGTAATCACAAAGTGACTAAACGCTTGTGCTTGATTGAGAGACACTGCATTCGGTGCAGAACGTAGTTTTCTTCCAGCTCTGGACACGTCTAAGGATGAGCAAAATGAGTCGTGACAATAAACTTGAGGGATGTATTTTCGCCCACAAAATTGTATTTAATTACAATAGTATTTGAAATACCTACGTTTTAGTATTTAAATACACACGTCAAATACACTACCCAATTTGTAATAAATACAAATGCAAAATACACAAAGTATTTGAAATACGTATTTCAAATACTTGTATTTGAAATACTGTCCATCCTTGCTACAGACGAATAATTTGATTGTATGCGTTACACCAGTGAGAGCGGTCGTGTTCCTTGACGACACGGAGAAAAAATCGTTGCTTCCAAGTGCTGCCGAAACCAGATTTTGACGAACAATAGGAATAAAGGCGATGCATAATAGGATGTTTGAATGCCCATTCACACAGTTGCGTATTAGTGTGTTTGACTGCGCCGCGCCGAGAAACGCAAGCCATTCACCGGCACATCCATGCTTTGTACGAAGCGTGGAATTCAATTTAAGGGGTAGCTCGGCACGGCGACATACGAAGCAAGGATGTCCTGGTTTTTCCCAACCGCAACGCTGTCAAACACGCCCAAACACACTCAACCGCCACAGTCTTTACGGGACTTTAGAAGAGCGTTACCGCTTGCTACCGCTCCGGCGGTGTACTGCTCCTGGTGCGCGTTGCAGAGCATGCTTTGAAGTATAACAGCGCGACCTCCCGGTTGCACTGCCGCTCTGAGCGGTTGCGGGATCGCTATGCTCATGCCCAGGACAAACGAGAACGACCAATAGAAACAACCAACACCGACAAGCCTCAAGCAAATGAGTCACACGCGTGAATGTATCTTTGGCAGGCTTGCAATTGCTCGTGCTTACTTCAAAAGCACCGAGAGACATGAAGCCTGTCAAAGATATTGCGTGCGTACTTCATCTCTGTTTGCGAGTAAGCTGGGACCACGGTGTAAGATACACTCTTTAGGTGAGGACACGGCGGGGAGGAATGCGCGGCGCGAGGAATCAGATAGCGTTCGTGCGACGAGCATCTGAAAGGCTGCATCATTCCGCGGCCACCGTGCCCGCGGCTAACATTGTCGCCGGCGGCCAAACCGCGAAAATGTGTGAGAGCGAAAACAATTATCTCGTTGCCAGACGCCCCGGTACACCGTGGTCTTTCTGCACGAGCGACAACCTCGCTGGAGTTTTGCGCGTGTGGAGCATGAGGCGGCACGAGCCGTCTTTGTCGTGCCCACGGGTCGACGAGTCATCTGCCGGCGCCGCTTGAAACCATAGTGAGAGAAAGAAAGAGAGAGAGTGAAAAGCGAACTTTTCGGCACTTCGCGACGAACGCGCTGTGCTCACCTGAAGAGTATTATCTTACTCCGTGGCCGGGACTCACTATTATCAAAGAAACTGCACCGACTTGCAAGATAAACAATTTAATTAAACGTTTTGTTTCCCGTGCGGGAAACATCAATAGTGAAACCTTCAAGCAGGAATGAGCAAAACATTTGAACGCAGGTTCGTGGAATCATGGGTTATCCGGAGTGCCTCATCGGCCTGCAACTCGAACCGCGTCCCTCGATCCCCCCATGTGTACGCGGACTTGCTTAAATAGGACTGTTGAAGAGTTTTCGCTCATTCCTGCTTGAAGGTTTCACTGATGATGTTTCCCGCATGGGAAACGAAACTTCCGATTAAATTGTTTATGTTGTTATGTAAATACGGCGCAGTTTCTTTGATAATTATGTTTAAACAGCCTGAAGTTAATCTCCCTCAGCTGGTGACTTGTGCTGTGTCTTTCTCAGTCTTTTGTCTCGTCCTTTGCTGACTTCTGCTGTGACTTGTCCTTTCCTCACTTGTGCGGTGACTTGTCCCTTGCTCACTTGTGCCGTGACTTGTCTTCTGTCCTTCTTGTTCTTGTGTCTCGTCCTTTGCACTTCAGTGTTTATAATAGTGACTTGTCTCCCAGCTGTAGATGAGCAATTTAACCTGTGCAGTACAACCGCTAGCCTGTGGTTTTTAATGTGCACCACGCAGTAGTGATATACGACCGCACGCCGGTACGATGCTCATCCAAATCGAAACCGGCGGGGACTGGGACTGAATGCTTCGTTTGGTTGAAGCTTATTGGTGTCGAATGTTTCGTTTTGTCGCTCTTGTGAACTGGGGAATAATAAACAACAAGCATTTGTGTCCCTTTTCCCTCTTTCACTGGGAGGAAGCTTTGTGCTTCTGCTTATTTGGACATGTCATCTTATTTAGTAGCGGAAGTGGACGTCCGGAGGAAATATACTTTCATTGTACGGGAGTCCAGAATATAGAACAGGAGTCGCATGTAACGCTCAAGCTACGAACAGTGCACCTGGCAAGCTCAATAAACCCTTTCGAAAGTTTGACTCCTTTTGAAGGCTCTGAAATCCCTGCACAATTACGGATACAAGCGTGAGGTCTTTGTGTTCAAGTGTAGGTCAGCTCCAAGAGGGCGTTTTCAGATAAAAGCGGACGACCACGTCTGGTGACCTTTTTATTTTGATGAAAAAAAATCTATTTTGCTGGCTTTATGCCCAGAAGCGTAAAACCAATCCTAGTTTTCGGAAAAAAACTTTTGTCTTTGAGAAAAAAAAATTGTAAGCACCCTCTCAGTCACGTGCGCGTTCTGCGTATCATGCGATGTTGACATTTCGGGCGGCATCCCCCCCCCCAAAAAACTGCTCTGAATACGAGTCTAGAAATATTCAATGACAAATTAGGCACAGGAATGATTGACAAAGAGCATTATTCACCGAGTATTAGGGTAGTTAGATTGGGGAAAAAATAAAAAAAAAACATGGCACATTGCGCAATAATGTTCAGGAAAAAAAATATTTTTCTCCGTGGCTATATACACTAAGGTCTTCAAAATTTGCCAGTGTGTTGTCGTGTATATAGTTAATCTTTGCGTGAAATATTGTTGTCCTGGTTAGCGGGAGAAATTTACAAGAATTCCTCACACAGGGGAATTTAACTAAAATGCATTATTTTGGAAATCATTTAAAAAAAGGTAATCTTTGATTTCCTTCAAAGTCTCTGAAATTATCGTTTGTAATATGTACTAACAGAGTCTGTGAAATCATAATGCAATATTTGTGTTGCTTTTAAGTTATAAAGCGAGGAACATGGCCAAATTTACGATAACGCGGTTGCCATAAACGGGGCGTGCACATACCCGTTCTCCACAATTTCATTACTAATAAAAAACGTATAAATGCTATAGAGTGGTCAGGAAAATACAAATTGACAGCACAGTGGTGGACGGTAGTTTTCAAGGGAAAATTTCTAATACATTTTTGTAACACCGACCCAAAAATGCCCATGGGCCGGGGCGATCGAGGTGCGTCACTCTGTAACGTGCTTCGCGGTACCTTTTTCGAAGCCGACGTATAGCGTCTCCGTCTACGCAACATAAAGGAAGCAACCGAAACGACTTTGCAAACAGATTAGCCTACAACCTTGACTGTAACACGATATAGGAAGTAGGGTGCGGCAGAACATGAGCCTGCGCCACCGTGGAGGGCCGCTCACCGCGTAAAAAATAAAGATACAGAAAAAAAAAGGAAAAATAATTGCGATTGAATGAGATTGTCTGTAACCTAATTTATAAGGCAACGGTTTGGAGAATCGTGGAATCCAATTTGGGTATGCTCATGTGACCTAAGTAAGTGATGGTGCAGCAAGCCACTTTAACAGCAAGCACCAACTCCACGAGCTGCAGAGCCACAAATACACGTCAGCGAAGTGCATTTTTTACGCGACTTGACATGGCAGGAGTGCCTGTGATGGAATCGGGTGTCATGTCAAGCACCAGACAACGTTGTACAGCCTCCAACGGCCCACCAACTCGGTGATCAAGTCGGCGTCGGAGATGGTTGCCCCTACTAAACACTAAACTGCCGAACGTGAAACTAATCCGCCTTCCGAAAGCTCACTTCAAAGCGTTCAGGGACATGAAAGCAAAGAACCGGGACTCTGTTTCCGTTGTGTGTGGAATTCAGTCCTGCCACTTGTGGCAGTGAACGCGGTCCGACACTTCGCAACCACAGCTGTTTTAGCCAGAACAGTAGCCGCAGAAAAGATATATCTTTAAAAGTAAAGTCTCCTAATGGCTGCGAAAAGCAGATAAAAGTCGCAAGCTTGCGGTGCCACTGAGAAGAAACGAACAGTGATCGCTACAGCCAAAACGGGAGAAAAATGGTCCTCCTCGGAGTGCCCGGAGAGCGCCGTGACCGACTCAGGTCAGCGTCCGGCAGAAAGCATTCACGCGACAAGCTCTGAATGTGCGCACAGGATCTTGATTAATAACATGTGTTCTTTCTTGTCACTATTTCAACCTGGTCGTCAGCAGTCCCGACTTCCCACGAAGGGTAGGCTCCGAAATTCACTGATCTGAGAAATCTGTATTTAAATTGTTGACTTGTCCTTCAAACTCACCTGTAATCTTCTGTACAAATTCTTATTTTTCACCAACTCCTGTCACAGTGCTTTTCTTCATAGACTTCCTACATTTCTCGACCCCATGCGTGCCCTTGTTTGAAATCGGCAACGTCCTACATTTCTCGACCCCATGCGTGCCCTTGTTTGAAATCGGCAACGTCCTATCTTTCTCTACTCCCGCTACGGAAATTTTGTATTTTAAAGCCCTCTAAAATGAAAACAATAAAAAAATGTTGCAACGCATTTTTGAAGGGCCTGATAGGACGGAATAGTGCCACTAAATAAGCTACGCTTCAGAGTAACGTCACTTGGCCATATTGTGTCTTAAAATCATGGTTGCCAGTTATCTGAAGCTTTATGTGAAATCACAGGAAGCGCTTTTCCGCCCTCCACAAATGTTCAAACAGTTCGCGGCAGAGCAAAGCAATGTTACATAACCTTTCTAACACCGAACCGAATGCCGAGGAAGTCGCACTTTTGAATCATGACGATCGGCAGTTGCGTCTGCTCCGCATACGAGCCAAAATGGCGGCGCCCACAACAATGTCGGGGAACGGAGTGCCGATACTCTAAGCGTAGCTCATTTAGTGGCTCTAGGACGGAATATGAGCCTTGATATGTGAAAGTAGAAGAAAAGTTACGACAACCTTTATTTTAAACTAATTTTTCAACTACTGCAAAATCAGTAACCTGTCTACATTTCAGTGTATTTCTTTAAAACGGTCATCGTTTTCAATTTCAATGACAATTTATGCCATTATAAAACAGACGCGTCCAAATCATTTAAAAAAATTGAATTTCCAGTCATTTAAGATCTGGATCCATAAAGCTCTAAACTGCTTTGTAATCGATAATGCATGTTTACCTCCTTTTATTTCACGTAGTCTCCGCACAACAAATATGAAACCTAAGACGACAACAGTTTTTCTTTAATAAATACCCAAAAGAACGGTTTTACGCAAGTTCCAAAAACGTTTCCACATATCGACAGCGACTTTGTGATTTTTTTTTCTCAAGCGAAATTTTATTTTCCGCAAAAAAAGTTTGAATATATTTTTGCGCTTGCACAGCAAATAAAACATATAAATTTTGGTAAAAATAAAAAAAAGGCCGACCAGACATGATTGTCCGATCCCATCTCAAAACGCACAATAAAAACGATATCAGGCAATCGTAATTTTTTTTTAATGTATATATTATTTTTTTACGCGTTGTATGCTCTCCACGGCGGCGGATCTCTTGGCGCTCACAGGCGGCGCAGGTTCAGGTTCTGCCGCGCCCTACTTCGTATATCATGTTACCGCCAAGGATGTAGGCTTGGCAAATTTTGCAAAGTCGCTCCGGTTGCTTCCTTGGCGTCACGTAGACGGAGGCGCTATACGCCGGCTGTTGAAACAGGCACCGCGAAGCATGTTACAGGGTGGCTCACATCGATCGCTCCGACCCATGGGCATTGTAAGGTCGGTTGTACTAAAATGTATTATGAATTTTCCCTTAAAACCTGCCGTCCACCACTGTGCTGTCAATTTGTCTTTTCCTGACCACCCCGTAGCATATTTACGCTTTATAATATTATTGACATCGTAAAGAATGGGTATGTGCACGCCCATTTATGGCAACCGCGGTAGCGTCAATTCGGCACTGCTTCTCGCTTTATAACCTAAAAGCCACGCAAATACTGCATCATATTTTTGCAGACTCTGTTAGTATATTTTATAAACGTTAATATCAAAGAGTTCAAAGAATATCAAAAATGCCCTTTTTTAAATGATTTTCAAAACAATGCATTTTAGTTAAATGCCGCCATGTGAGAAATTCTTGTAAATTTTTCCCGCCAACCAGGACAATATTTCACGCAAAGATTAACTATATATAGGGCAACACAGTGGCACAATGTGAAGGCCTTAGCTTTTATAGATACGGGAAAAAATATTCTTTAATCCAGAGCGTTATTGCGCAATGTGCCGTGTTAGCGATTTTTTTTCTGAAAATAACTACCCTAATACTCGGTAATTAATAACTTTTTTCAATCCTTCCTATGCCTTATTTGTCAGTAAATATTTCTAGACACCTAGCCAGAACAGATTTTTGGGGGAGCCGCCCAAAATGACAAGATCGTGCGATACGCAAAACGCGTACGCGACCGAGAGGGTGCTTCTAAATTTTTTTTCGCAAAGACAAAATTGTTTTTCCAAAAACAAGGATTGGTTTTATTTGTCCGGGGATAACGGCAGAAAGATATTTTTTTCATTGAAATTAAAATAGGTCACCAGACATGGTGGTTCGATCTTATCTTAAAACGCTTAGGAGTCGTCTGACCGAGCATTTGAAATCTTCTCGACACCTACAGTTGAACAATCACTGGACAAAGTCAGATATGTCCTACCCGTGTCAAATGTCTCTCCTCGCCATCTATCCTAATCCAGTTACGCAAATGATTAGATTGTCACAAGTATGACCTACAATTTTAAAGATAGTAATGTATCTCAAACTAATGGATTTTCGTGCACTTATTCAATTGATCCGGGATCGCCAGCTCAGATGACACTCGCCCAGTCAAGCACCAGGTTTGCGGAGAAACGCGGGACTGGTGAGGACATCACTCAAGAATTTTGTCGGAGCCTGTGCCAAGGTGGTGTGGCTCTGCACCAAGCTGACGGTCCAGTAGGGGAGCTCTTCCGGACTCGTTGCCCTGCTGCAAGAACGCTACCAGCATCGGACCACCTCTACAAAAAGTACCTTCCTGAATTGTACGCAAAGGACATAGAGACTGTGAACCAGTTAGTCGCCGATCGTCGGATATCAGTAACTACACTGTAAAAAAAAAAACAAAAAAAAACGCAAGTTAGCAGCTTTTTTCAAAACTGGAAAGCGCCGTGAGAGGCGCGCACGGCCAAAACGCCGTAGAGGAGACATGACGGCACGAATCCGTAAGTGTACGGTTTTTCATATTTCTTAGTTCAGGTCTGTGTTCCCTTTTCTTTCAAGTAAAAACACATAACAGACTCCAAGTTTGCTCTAGGGATAGTTTTCTTGTTGGCAGACGTCTCATGTGGCGTGCCATTCGCGCGAATGCGAAAATCTCTTTTGAACGGCGGAGGGAGACCCACCCGAAGGCCGGCGCACTCAGCTCGCGGACGAAGACATCCGAGCGAGAAGCCTCCGTCCATCACGTGATGTTTACTTCCCGGTCCGTACGCTCGCTCGCGCGTGAACCTCCACAGGCGGTTGGGTGCGGCAGCTCTCTTCGTTGTCGCCGCGAACATCTGTCACCATTCAAACGGACAAAAAAGGTAAGCTAGCTCATTTTCGCATGCGCCTTGCGAGATAACCGAAGTCCAGAAGAGATTAAAGACGCGTAACTTAACGCCATAGCGCGAGCTGAGTCAAAAAACGCGCTAAAGTTTTTTGCTTTAGCTTCCCGACTCAATTGCACTAGGGAAACCTATCCACGCATCAGACTCGACTCGATGGACGTGTGCAGGCACAGGGCTCTTCGCCATGGGTGTTTGGTTTGCTCTGGGATGAGACGGCTCCCCTGAACTCTTTCTGTTAGTACCTTTTTTGCTTTCGGGCGCGGTAAGAACCGGAGAAATCCGATTTTAACATGAATTACTGAACCGCGCTCGTTGAATAATTAATGAGCGCTCTCGCGTACTGAATTTAAGAGAGCATGTTGTGTTTTTTTCTAGTTTACACACTGATGTTTAGGGCAATCGCTGGATCGCGAATCCCCGCTTGATCGCTGCTGCCAGAGTGTGCCCGCGCGCGGGCTGCCAAAAACGTCAATTGCCAGAAACGTTTTTTAAAAGAGGGATGCTATGTGCACTAGG
This sequence comes from Ixodes scapularis, assembly GCF_016920785.2. Classification (NCBI taxonomy): domain Eukaryota; kingdom Metazoa; phylum Arthropoda; class Arachnida; order Ixodida; family Ixodidae; genus Ixodes; species Ixodes scapularis. Next base: position 472,195 of record NW_024609843.1, read on the forward strand.
TAGTGCACTTTGGACGGAAATTGCTATACGCACTACGCGGAGAGCTCATGCCGCTCGGGCCACCCTTTTTCGAACTGCGCGTGAATCGCTGGGGAGCTCGTTAACACAGCCCCCCGCCTGCGTTCACGCCGCTTCGCGGCGACAGATTGCGGCTGCTAATTAGAAAAGTTAACCAGTACACAGCCGGCAAACCAAGCCCCGCTGTCTCTGATCTGCAAAGTTTCGTCGACAACATTCGTTTTTTTTTTTTAGTGTTCATCGCAAAAAAGGAAATATAAATATCGCCAAATGCCTCGACAAAAGAACCTTAAAAAAAAAAAAAAAGTAGGCCCACCGCGATTTGAACCCGCGTCGATTTGTGTACGAAGCGGACACCGCAACCGATATGCTATGCTACCGCTTAGAAAACGCGTTGTTATCGTTCGTTTTATACGAGAAAAACGTAGTGCATATAGAAATTTCCGGCCGAGCTGCACTCCGGAGTGCATATAGCATTACTCTTTTTAAAACGCTGTGTAAGCCGGGTACTTGCCGTTGAGAATACGTGACAGTTTTTGCGGAAGCGCAGTGCCGCAGAAAAAAGGCAGAACTCGTCAAAAGCAAGTTTGGCCGGTCTCGCGGCGTGTTCAAAGCTTCCTTCGCACGCTTGAATGCCGGTCAAGAATCGACACCGTGTGGATGTGTTTTGAAAATGCAGGTGTGCTTGTAGCCTTATGTGCCTCTGGAGCAGCGTTTGACTTTACTCCGACGACTGTATTTGTAACTAAGTGGCGACGGAAGAGGGGGGGGGGGGGGGTTGGGGAGGTACGTCTTTTTCGTTGTTAGACGGTTCAGAGAATATCGCGCACAACAGCTCCTCATCTCTGATCAGCGGTGGCTCATTATCAACCTACTTAATTTCACTGGACGTTCGAGCACGGCTCGCCTAATTGTGATTGGTCAACAGACTGCACACGAACATATGGGCTGCGCTTCAAAGATTTTCATTCTCGCCGTCTTCTACTTTTGCCTTCGAAAACCGTTTTTGCTTCACAGCGTCGCCCTATTCGTTCTCCCATGTGATCCATTAGAGTAGATTTGGTACATAGCCATGGTTAATAGTGCATAAGAGCAACTGTACAGCAACTGTACAGCATCGACGGCCACGTGACATCAAGCAACCCTACTTAAGCGCGCAACACTTCGGCTTCGTGGGATTTGGAGCCTGTAACGCGAGTCATGATTGTGCCGTCATGTTATCAGCCGCTGCTCTTCGTATCTGTTTCAGTGATCACATGTGCTGTATATATATTATCTTGTAACTTCAATAAACGTTCGTTCGTCACTTCACACGCAACAGACTACATGGTGTCAGAAGCAATCGCGACAGCGATCCGTCGAGCACGCTCTCGCTGTTGTCGGCAACACGCCGCTTGCTGCTGAAACGGATCCGCCCATGGCCACGTCGAGCGTCAACGCATCCGACGCCGCAGCATCGCACGGATTTATGACGTCGCTACTGCCGCCGCCCAGGCCCTTGGACACGTCCGAAGATGCCTGGCAGAGTTGGCAGATCTGGAAAAGTGAGTTTGAACTCTTCGCTACCGCGACCCGCCTTACATCGCAGCCCAAAGAGGTACAAGCAGCGACACTGCTGATGACGATAGGCCAAGAAGCGCGTAGAACCTACAGCACGTTTTCCTTCGACAACGAAGAAGAGAGGTACGACGTCAGTCTCCTGATAGCCAGGTTTGAAGAGTTTTTTCGACCAGCATCTAACCTAGCATATCATGAATTTCGCTTTGGAACGCGAAACCAGAAGGAAGGGGACACTTTCAGCGTGTGGTTAACAGACCTAAAAGTACTAGCCAAGCGATGCGAGTTTGGAGAGCTTGAAGAGAGGATGCTCCGCAGCAGAATAATACTGGGAGTTCGAGACTTGAAGTTACAAGAAAAACTTGTCTCGGAAAATCCGACCTACGGCAAGACAGTTGAGATTTGCAAAGCTCGCGAGCACGGTAAAGAACAGTGCCAAGAGATTCAAGGGTCATCAAACCGCAGGAAATTATCTCCCTAAGGAAGACCGAGGAACAACTTTGTCCGAAATGTGCCTTCCAGCATCGCGATGATCGATGCCCAGCGCTAGGAAAAAACTGCATGAACTGCGGCAAGCCAAACCATTTTGCCAGAGTATGTAAAAGCAAAGGAAGCAGGCAAGCGAAGAATAAAGCGAGCTACAAGGTGCGCCAGATAACGACCGAAGATTCAGATGTTTTCTGGTTAGAATCCTTGTCAGTGAACACGATTGCGGAAGAAAGTAAATGGACAGTCACGGTCGACATAGAAGGCACGCCAACGAAGTGCAAGCTAGACACCGGCGCAACCTGCTCAGTCATCTGGGCGGCTCAAGTTAGACAGATAACTTCGAAGCCGTGCCAAAAGTGCGACGTCGTGCTGAAAGCTTTTTTTGGCTTTCAAAAGAACGCGTCCGCGAAGATTCGGTTGTGTATATCCGGGAATGAAAAAATAATCGAGACAGATTTTTTTGTGGTTGAAGACGACGTCACAACCACGCTCAGTGGTGCTGTCTCCGAAAGTTTGGGCTACGTTCTTCGTGTGGCTACCGTAGAAGAGCAACTATACGAAGCGGCTGAACCTTACCGTGATGTTTTTCAAGGTTTAGGGCAACTTAAAGACGTCATCTACCACCTCAAGCTCAAGCCCGGTGCCCAAGGTTCAGTGAAACCGGCCAGACGCGTTGCCGTTATGCTGCAGGAGAAGGTGAAAGCTGAACTGGACCGCATGGAAGCAGTAATCGAAAAGGTAACTGAACCAACAGAATGGGCAAGCTACATGGTTGTAGTTGTCAAGAAAGACAAAGTTAGAATATGCTTATATCCGTCAGACTTAAACAAAGTTCTGTTGAGGGAACACTATCCAATGCCAACCTTGGAAGATATCGCTCCAAATCTGAGTGGTGCAAAATATTTCTCCACGCTAGACGCTGCTTCCGGTTACTGGCAGATTAAGCTAGCAGACGAAAGCTCGAACATTTGCACCATGAGCACCCCGTATGGGAGGTATAGATTCCTAAGAATGCCATTCGGAATCTCAACAGCTCCTGAGATATTTCAACGAGCCATGCACCAAGTATTGCAAGGGCTAGAAGGGGTCTCGGTTGTTATGGACGATATTCTGGTATGGGGACGAACAAAAACTGAGCATGACGAAAATTTGAAACGCGTGCTGGAGAGGTGCCGAAGCTACAACTTACGGTTAAACAAGAAAAAATGCCGTTTTTTACAGCAAAGTGTCCGCTACTTGGGTCACATCGTGACAAACGAGGGACTGGCCCTGGACCCAGGAAGACTTCAAGACATCTTGGAAGTGAAGGAACCGAAGAACCGTAAGGAACTCCAAGTATTCTTTGGCATGGTCAACTTTGTAGCTCGGTTCGTGCCCAACATGTCAACAATCACGGCGCCGTTGAGGGAGCTGCTGAAAAAGGAAGTTGCCTGGGTGTGGGATGAACGACAACAAATTAGCTTCGAGTCCTTACGCGAGGTCCTGACCAAAACCCCAGTGTTGTCTTATTACCGGAAAGACAGGCCAATTACACTTTCGGTTGACGCAAGCCAGACGGGCGTCGGAGCGGTAATCATTCAGGATGGGCATCCGCTAGCATATTCGTCGCCTTCGCTAACTGAAACTCAGCAAAAGTATGCCCAAATCGAAAAGGAAATGCTCGCCATTGTCTATGGGTGCGAAAAGTTCCACCACTACATTTTCGGCCAGTCCCAGGTGATCGTTGAATCTGATCACAAGGCGTTAAAAATGACATTCAAAAAACCGCTGTGCCAGTGCCCGTTGCGGTTGCAACGCATGCGACTAAACTTGCAAAAGTATGCAATCACGATCAACTACAAGCCAGGAAAAGAAATGTTTCTAGCAGACGCCCTGTCGAGGTTTCCAAACGAAGCACCCTTGCAAGAGGAAGCAGAACATTTTTATGTGATCGAATGCTTGCCTGTTTCAGACAAACGTCTGAACGATGTACTGGAAGAAACCAACCGGGACCCCAGCATGACGAAGCTCCGAGAGTACGCAGGTGATGCTTGGCCCGAAAACAAAAGCGAGGTTCCAGCCGAGATCCGAACCTACTGGAACTACCGCGAGGAAATGCACGTCCAGGGCGGACTCGTGTTTCGCAGCAACAGGCTCGTCATCCCCGCGAGGCAACAGAGGGAAGTACTTTCTGTGCAGCACTCCGCGCATGGAGGCGTCGGAAAAATGAAGTCAAGAGCAAAAGCCTTGATTTTTTTTCCCAGGGAAGCGGCATTAAGCAAATGGCTAAGAATTGTGCCGAGTGCCAAAAGTATAAACCTAAGAATGTGAAGTTGCCTCTACTCAGCCATGACATCCCGAAATTGCCATGGCAGACCATCGGAATCGACTTGTGCTATCACAATGACCAAGAATTCATTGTTGTGGTTGACTTTTACTCTTTCTTTTTCGAAGTGAGAGCCCTCAACCGCTCGACTGCGAGCAGAGTCATCACGGTCTGCGCAGACATCTTCGCGGCACACGGCCTGCCAAAGACGCTGTGCAGTGACAATGGTCCACCATTCAACAGCCAACAGTTCACGGACTACCTCCGCAAGATGGGCACCACGCACGTCAAGTCCAGCCCATACCATCCGCGCGCAAACGGGATGGTGGAACGCGCGGTGCAAGAGGCAAAGAAGCTCCTGAGAAAATATGCATATGGTAGTGTCGAATACTACACCGCATTACTGGAGTGGCGCAATACTCCCAGGGATGATTATCTCAAGTCACCTGTGCATCGGCTGATGGGACGACAGACTAGGACCCTTCTACCAGTACCCCCGAGCCACCTGGAGCCGAGCATCGTTCGACCGCAAGTTGTCCAAAGACGTCTACGGCACACCCGGGAGAAGCAGAGGACGTATTACAGCCGCACCGCCAGGTCTCTTCCCAATCTAAAGGATGGCGACCAGGTGACTGTCTACGACACCTTGGCCAAGACGTGGGCTCCAGCAGCAGTCATTGGAGCAGCGGGTGCCCCTCGGTCCTACATTGTCCAGGATCAAGACGGACGAGAACTTCGCCGCACGAGAGAACACCTGAGAAGCTCAAGCCAGGTCCCGATGCGGACATCACACACCACACCACCAACTTTGCCCGAGACTCCGACGGTGGAATTGCGCCGTAGTAAGCGACCAAGGAAATGTCCCGCAAGATACCCGGAGCCAGAACATTAAGAAGCATCTAGGTGTCTTTAGGATGTGTAGTAAGCAACCCGGACAGCAAAAGTGCTTGTAACTAACTACCTTGTGTTTCAATTATGTTTAATTCAAAAAGCGTTCTTTAAAGAAGAAAAGGGAAGATGTAACGCGAGTCATGATTGTGCCGTCATGTTATCAGCCGCTGCTCTTCGTATCTGTTTCAGTGATCACGTGTGCTGTATATATATTATCTTGTAACTTCAATAAACGTTCGTTCGTCACTTCACACGCAACAGACTACAGAGCCGGCACGCTTGCAGACATGCACCTAACGACACTGTTGGTTATGCAGGTTCTTAACCTTATCGGATCGGCGTTCTTGCTCGGCGTGGCTGGCGAGCGGGCAGTGTTCCCGCTATCGCCAGAACCATTTTCGACAACCGCATTCGGATGGCACGTACCGACAATCAACAACAAGAGCGGACTGCCAGTCATCACCGACTTCAAGCATTGTTTTGATAGAGCCCTCGCTGACAACGGTCCACCAGTCTGCTTCGAGGATAGACGGCCACGTGACATCAAGCAACCCTACTTAAGCTCGCAACACTTCGGCTTCGTGGGATTTGGAGCCGGCACGCTTGCAGACATGCACCTAACGACACTGTTGGTTATGCAGGTTAGTTCACACTGCCCTATTCAAGTGCCTAAACTGTTGTATGCGTTGCCAGCTCCTCCCATGACAAGTGTTATTTCCCACTGTCGCAAACGAGTGTGTTTTGTGCGATTGTCTCGTAGAAATTTTCGCCTTTTTGCGAATCGGGAGCTCTATTTGATTCTTCTCCTGTTACTTTCCGGCGATGTCGAACTCAATCCTGGACCTATTACTGCAGAAGAAATGGACCTGCTTAGATGTCTTCAAAGTGGCCAGGCAATAATCATGAGCAAGCTGGATACTATAGACACTCGGTTAGCCAAACAGGAAGCTATGTTGACGGAAGTAAACAAAAGGCTCTGTGTAACCGAGGGGCAGGTCGAAGCGGTTAATAAACTAGTGTCTGAACAAGCAAACGCAATAAGAGACCTTGCACAACAAGTAGCTAATCTGAGAATCAAAAATGTTGACCTCAAAAACAGAAGTCACAGACAAAATCTTGTCTTTTATGGAATAGATGACGACAACCGTTCGGAAACGTGGAACCAGTCGGAAAGCTTGGTTAAAAGTATTTGCAAGTCCAATTTGGGGATCGAACTAAAGACGGTTCAAAGAGCACACCGTGTTGGTCGATACAATGAAAAGTTTAAAAGGCCAATCATTATAAATTTCGCATCGTATAAGGAACAACAGGACGTCTTGTCAAACGCTAAGAAGTTCAAGGGGTTGTCCTACAGCGTTGATAATGATTATTCCCCTGAGACCCGAGATATTCAAAAGCGACTGTGGGAATACGCGAAGGTTAAAAAAGCAGATGGTAATAACAAGGTAAAGCTAACTTACGATAAGCTTGTTATTAACGGAAAGACTTTCACATGGGACACAGAAAAAGAAGAGGTCGTTCCACTCTTGAAACAATGACGCCCCAGTAAGAATAAGAAAAATGCCTGCCGCGATCTGGTTGCTGTGGTAATAAACTGCAGAAGTGTAATAAACAAAGTTGATGAGTTCACTTCCCTGCTCGAGTCTGTAAAAGCTGATATCGTATTAGGTACAGACTCGTGGCTGAACCCGACTATCGCCGATAGTGAGGTGTTTCAAAACGAATTTATTGTTTATCGGAAGGATAGGCCCAGCCTCGGGGGAGGCATTTTTTTTGCTAGTTCATTCCTCTCTAAACTCATCTAGGCTAGATATTGATCATGACGATGTCGAGTCAATTTGGTGCTCAGTTACTTTATCTGAAAATTCGTCGTACGCTGTCGGAACGTTTTATCGGCCACCGAATTTAGATTTAAAGACGTTACAGTCGTTGTTTGAAATCGTTTCGGAGACCTCTCGGCACCCTATTTTACTTGCAGGTGAAATTAACCTGCCAGAATTGAAATGGAATGATGGCACTTGTTCATGAAAAGTTAGTAGTCGCATTAATCTAGAAATGAAGAACATCGTAGATGCTTATAGACTGTTACAATATGTAAAAGATCCAACTCGGAATAATAACATATTAGACCTTTTGTTTTGCAGTTCACCCAACCTTATAGATTCCGTCACCATTATACCAGGAATAAGTGATCATAAAGCCGTCATTGCAAGCGTCAAATCAGGAATAATCAGACCGACGACATGCGCAACAAGGAAAGTGTTTTTCTTCGAGAAAGGCGACTATGCTAGTATATCTCAGCAGCTGCTAGACCACTTGCCGGTCTTTGAATGCCTAGCTGAGGATTACGACGTCCACAAATTATGTTATGTATTTAAGAAGAAGCTGCTTGAACTTATGAACCGTTATGTTCCAAGCATAGATTCTACCAGACTCAAAAAAAAGAAAAAAGAAAACCCTGGGTAACTTCACGTATTCTAAGGATAATTAAAACAAGAAGGAGAGCATTTCTCAAGTATAAGAAAACTAGAAGTAACAATCACTTGAAGAGGTTATCTGAATTAGCGCAGGAGTATAAATTATCTATAAAAGTTGCGAAAGAAGGATATTTTAAAAGACTTAGCGACAGGATGAAACGAGCCCTAAACTTTTTTGGCAGTTTATAAAAGGCTGTGGATCCGAAGTCTTAGGAATAAACGAAATTGTGCACAACCATCATGTCCTCTTAGACGATACTGAAAAGGCTACGTGCTTGAATGATTACTTCCAATCTATCTTCCTACCTAAAAATAGCAGCTGTCCTCCAGCACATGCAAGTGCCATCCCGTTAATGGAGCCAGTTGAACTAAGCGTGAGGGCATCGAGTGGCTTTTAAGAAACATTGACGAAACTAAGGCAAATGGCCCTGATGGTATTTCTCCCCGTATACTAAAGCGTTGTGCCGGACCTATTTCGTTGTATCTTTATGTAATCTACGAAAAGTCACTCTCCACTGGTATCCTACCAGACGATTGGAAAATCGCCCATGTTGTCCCTATTCATAAAGGTGGTTCAAAAAAAGAGGTTTCAAACTATAGGCCAATATCACTAACAGCCATCTCATGCGAAATTATTGAACATGTTTTATATACAGGAATAATGAAACATATAACGAACAACAGCATACTAATTAGTCAACAACACGGGTTTTGTAAAGGCCTATCTTGCACAACTCAGCTCGTAGAATTTTACCATGAACTGGCGTCCAATATTGACGATGGAGGGCAAACGGATTGTGTTTTTCTAGACTTCCGTAAGGCGTTCGACACTGTGTCGCATCCGCTCCTTCTCAGTAAACTAGAGTCGTTAAACTTAGACTTAAGTGTGTTCCGATGGATCGAAAATTATTTATTTGAACGTCGCCAATGTGTTGTCTTGAACGGAAAAGGTTCGGAGTATGTTAACGTAACGTCAGGAGTCCCACAAGGCTTGCTCCTGGGACCACTTTTTTTTTTATTTATGTAAACGATATTTCCGTGAGAATTTCCTCCTCTATACGGTTGTTTGCTGACGACTGCGTTTTGTATAGGGAAGTTAAGGACGAACAAGATGCTGCTACGTTGCAACGAGACTTGGATTGTATTATTACAATGTGTTCCAAGTGGCAGATGAATTTAAATCCAAAGAAGTGTGTACACCTGAGTTTTACCAAGAGAAAGAAAAAAATTGAAAGTACTTATCAGATAGATAACGCCCTAATAAATAACGAAACTACCTACAAGTATTTTGGTGTCACACTGTCATCCGACTGTTCTTGGAATGCTCAAGTTGATGATGTCATCCTAAAAGCTGGCAGGGCGCTCAATTTTATTCAATGGAATTTGAAATATTCACAACCCGAATTAAAGAAAACCGCGTACTTAACATGTGTTAGGCCGATTTTAGAATATGCCTGCGCCGTCTGGGACAATCCGCACGTAACCTTGATTGACAAATTGGAAAGAATTCAAAATAGAGCTGCTAGGTTTGTACTGGGTCGTTATGGGCGGAGGGAAAGGTGCACTAAAATGAAAAGCGAATTGAATGGGGAACTACTTTCTTCTCGACGAGAAAAGCTGAGACTGAAGTTTTTATTTCTCATATATAAAAATAAAACTGGCATTAACAGAGAAATATATTTAAAACACCCACATTTTGTTTCTAGGCTGACTGACCACGCTTTCAAAATCTGAGAGTACCACGCCAGGACGAACATGTATGCAAATTCTTTTTTTGTTAAAACCATTGCAAAGTGGAATAGGCTGTCTGAAGACCAGGTGTGCTCTACAAATGAAGATGTATTTTTTTCAAAACTGTAACCCCCCTGCAATAACGCCTCCGGGCAATGCGGGGTAATCTTTGAATAAATAATAAAGAATAAAGATTGCTTTCTCCCCTTTATTGATAGCAACTCACCGGAAGATCTGGACGATCCAGAACTCTTTGGCCGATATATGATGCAAAGACATCTATCTATGCGTGACACACCTTCAAAACTTTGCCGCGGCACCGATTCTTGATCGGTATCCAAGCGTGCGAAGGCACAGAGACTCAGCGCTTCGGCATGCCAAGGAAGCTTTGATCACGCCGCAAGACCGGCGAAACTTGATTTCGACGAGTTGTGCCTTTTTTTTTCGGCACTGCGCTTCTGTAAAAATTTTCACGTGTTCTCATCAGCAAGTATTCGGCTTACACAGGGTTTTAAAAAATGTTTCTGGCGAATGCCAACGAACGAGTAGAAAATGTGTCTTCAGCACGCTGCGGCCAGCCTCCGCAACGCTCCAAAAACGCGATTTTTCAACATGCGAGATGGCCGTCTGGTGGCCGCACTTGTGGAGCGGGGATGCGTTATCCAACAATTGTCCTAGAGATCAGTGAGTTTATGTGTAAAAAAAGTTCGTTTCTATGGCAGTTTGCTTCGAGGTAGGCCACTAGTCTCAACGAAGTGGAGGGGCTTAGAGCGATAAACCGGGGTTCCGGTCTGCACTCGAAAGTGACCCCTATAAGGCGGCTGCCATTGTACGCAAATTTGACTACTCGTCACATGGCCAAACCAAATACGTGACGTCACAGGAAGGATGACAGCGCCCATGCAGCGGCTGGCCCCAGCTGGGCCACAGCTTGTCGGATGCTTCGTTGGTTGTCGTTCGTCTCGGCGAGTTGATTTCAGACGCGGAAGCCGTCATATGAGGCCGGTCGAAAGCGACTTCAGAGTTCAGCGCGGTGTCTGACGTAGGTATAACGTGAAAATACGGAGGAACGGTGTGCATTTCGCTGGTGACCGACGGGGATATTGCCACGGAAGAGACAATCTGCCCTACGTTGCTCGGACCTCGGATTGATTCGGATACCGCTAGGATAAACATTAAGGCGGCGTTTGTGTGCTCTCGTTGACCATCGGAATCTTCGAGGTTTGCAGTGAAGCGTACGCAATATATTTGGATACACAGTTTAGCGGCGGAAATCGCGCGACTCGTGCTTGGCAGTGTACAATCGTGGTGCAGCTTCGTTCAAATGACCGAAGGCTCACTTTGGTTTTGCGGCGCACCGGAAAGCTGCCTTGAAGCTGGTATTTTCCGTGCCGTGGTAAATGATGCTGTGCTGCTTTCCAAATTGTTTCGGAGTAGACGTGCACTTTCACGGAGCACAGGTGTGCGGCGCACCGAAGAGCTGCCTTCAAGCTTGTAGTTCCTGTGCCATGCTTTAGAACTTGTGCTGCTTCCCAAATTGTTCCGGCGTAGACGTGCACTTTCACGGAGCACAGGTGTTGCAGTTGGTATTGATCCCGCTGGTCTGTCGCACGCTTCGTCGACACAAAAGTTTAATCAAGACTCGCTACGCGAATAGCAAGCCGTATGGACATTTCATTGCGCGTGTTACCTACCCCGTCCACCCGTTCACGCCGCTTTGCGACGACTGTCTGCAGCGGCTCATTACCAGAAAAGTGGTCCCACATCCATTTCAGTTCAGTTCACCCACGGCAGTCGCCAAACCCCGAGGGAGAGACTTTATTCGGACAGAATATCATTAAATGGTCAGGGTAGTCTCCCTTTTGTCAGTTTTGTTATATTGTCACGGATACTTGCCCCAGTCCTATCTTCTATTAATATTTACTATTCTGGAAAGTTCGAGGCCATGCTCAGCTGTCATCGTATGTTGTCGTGAAGGGGCTAAGTACTTTACCCTTAGCCTTTCACTCTGTGTGCACCTTGGCGGCTCCGCAGCCGAGCTGCCCGATAGCGGGACATGGGTGGCGGACTATCCCGCGTCTGAAACCCCCGGCGAGCCGTGAACCAAGTCCTATCCCGAGACCAGCAGAAAGACCGCAAGACGAGCAAGTACCGCAAGGATGAAATTGGAAAATACACCACGAAGAACCTGAAATCCGAGTCGGTCACTGCTACCAGCAAGAACCACCGGAATTCGGTCTTTTGCCAGAAAAACCGAAGCTTACTAAGCCAACATTGACAAACCTGTGGCAGCGAACCGCGTCCACTCCCACCGTCGTTTGTATGCCCATCGCACCTCACACTCCGACGCCCTTTCACGCATGGTATATGAAGACGTCGAGGGCTGGATTGAACAATATGACAGTGCTGCCCGCCACAGTCGGTGGACAGACAACCAGCTCCTGCAGAACCTATACTTCTCGTGAAAGAAACTCTCAGGCACGGGTTGAAGAACCACGAATCCTCCTCAACATCATGGGAAGTTTGCAAGATCGAGCTGAAGTGCACGTTTATCAGCCAACAATGACGAGAGAGAGCCGAATTCCTGATTCTGTCCAGGACACGGCCCCAACAAGAGCGTCGCTGCCTTCGTGGAGCATGTTTTGCGCCTTATCGAGCACCCTCGCCAACCCTGGTGCTACAGAAGACGAGAAGATAAGAATCCCAAAGCCCCTCATGTTAGGGACAGCACCTTCGGCAGTCTTGTCCGCAACCCCACGACAACAGTCGAAGGGTTCGTACACTCTAATCATGGTAACCTTTGTAAAGGTGCACGTTTTCACATTTTTGTGCACCTATAAGTTAAAGGTTACACAAATGTAACCTTTGCTAATGTAACTTTTGTAAAAGTTACAGTGGCAAAGGTTACCTCTAATTTACTTATAGAAAGGTTACAATCTCGTTAGCATTGTAACCTTTATAAAGGTATCTGCCCGCCAGAAAGTTATAGGTAACTTCCATGTGTTCGTGTAACCTTTGAGTGAAGCAACAGCTGGAATAAGAAATCCTTTTATTAAAAATGGCATTTTTGGCGAAAATTCACAAAAAGCATCCTGCTCGATTGTGATTTGACCCGTACAAAAATAGGACAACCCATAAAATAGTGAAAAACTAGAGAACAAAAAAAATACTGTAATATACAAAAACGGCAATTGATTGCGAAGTATCACAATATACATAATCACAAATTCCCGAGTCTGGGATACATCAATAAAAAGCTGTGATATAAATTACGTCCATAATGTAAAGGCACTATTATCGTAAGCGGTTAGCAGGTATCGTAGCATATATGCATCACAAAGAGCGCTGTTGAACGGTGTACAAAGCACTTTAGAATCTAAGGCCATATTATATCAGTGCTAGCCGCACACAAAAAAAGTTGAAAATTCGCTTAAAGAAAGCAAATAAACTCACGTTAAATCTCACTTCGACAGAAGCTTCGGCTTAACCAGCATGGCCTTTACATCTATAGTTACGAAACCACACTGGCACTCGTACAACAGAACCGAACAGGAAAAAAAATGACTTATGTAAAACGATGTGTAAACACAGTTTAGCTGCTGTACGATAGACATAATGAACATAAAATACAAGTGCTAAAAAATAATTCAAAACTGTAACTATAAAGTACATCACAGTTATTAAAGGGAAACTATAATAAGAGCTCTGAAATGGATATATAGGCAGCACGGAAAACACAAGTGTATGAGCTATAGAGTTGTTAATTTTTTTATGGTCTCTTACCCTATATTATAACACATGAACCTGTTAGTATAACCTAAACCATCATTCGGTAGAATAAGGTGAACTTAAAGTGAACGGCACTTTAAAAATTACAACATTCACTGCAAGACAAGAAAAAGTATTCTGCGATTCAGAAGAAAGAAGTCAAGGAACCAGACGACATTTACTTCCCCATCTCAGGACGCCACCTATTTTTAATGGTATTTGCTTTCGAAAAGTTAACACAAATTGTTCTTCTTCAACATAATGAGCAAACTTTCCAGCCGGTTCGTGAGCAGTCCACGGGGCACTTTTGTGTCAGGTAGAGTTATCTTCTGCAGTAAGACGAGCACCATGCAGACAAATCGCTTCCGACACCTAGTGCACACCAAAGCAACCTTGTTCATGTGCACTTCCCGAACATGTCGCATAAAGGCATAAAAATGCCTGCTGGTGAACCTGCACGCCACACAAATGTGTTTGCTGACCTTGGGTGCAGGTTTTGATGGCGCAGGAGCTTCATTAATGGCAAGTTGCTGGCTCATGTCTACAGGAAGGTCCGAAGGAGGTGGAGCTTCCACCCATAGTGAGCCATCTTTCGAGCAGCCAGGCTGTGCACTCTCTTGCAGCACTTCGAGCAGCCAGGCTGTGCACTCTCTTGCAGCACTTCGGCAACTTCTCTCTCGTGGTCTGTGTTCCGTAGGTAGAACAAAAGGTAAAAACAGATGGGATCAGTTCACAAGGAAGCGGGAAATTGCACTACTTTACTATTGGTTGCTTCACGCCGCCGATGCTGCACTGATGACTCAGTCGAGCAGGCTGGATTGCATGTTAAATAAAGCATGGTCCATGCATACATCCATTCTGTAGCCAAGCAAGAAATATTTTCCTCGTGCGCGGAATACAGCACCAAGAACTTGTCATGCATAAATAAGCCCATAAGCATCGAAAATATGAACGGAATTCTAGAACTTACGTCTTGAACACTTATATAGCGATACACTGAAGGCTTGCGTAAATCAAGCATTAAAAGCATGCACGGTACCACTTTTCTCAAAGGCATGTGATCTGGCAGTAATTAGTGGTAAATTATTATCGTACCGGTAAAATGTAAACTTAAAAATCAGAAAGCAATAAAAAAAAAATCTGCATCGAACTAGCGGTTCATTTAGGACACAGTGATTGGCTATTAAGGCGCGACTTTCAGTAAAATAACGGGATTTTATAATATATATTTGCGAGCATGTTGCGCCCACCAACCTTTCGAACAATCAGGATGATACGGCTGTTGCACTTCACTCGGTCCATTTATCCCTGTGCCAACTATTGGTAGAATAGGTGGCACAGTAAGTCCTTGCTCTGTGTCACCTATTGGTAGAATAAAAATAAATAAATAAACGTGACGGAATAATTGCACAACAAAACGAGATAATTGTTTGTCCTACACCGTTCATTCTGCACCACACCTTAAACGAGCAGGATGTTTTATTTCTTGACTAAAACAGGGATATATGCCTATATCAATTCTGCATGCCACACATTAAATATTTTCTTGTACCCTGAACGTAGTGCGAAAAGTTTCGGTGCAAAAGCCATTCCGCAAGGAGTGATAAGACGTACAGAGTTACAAAAATCAGTTACCAAAACTAATAATACCGCAGCCGTGCATTGCAAGCTTGCGCCTATGTAAAATGCACAAAAGCACGCATATCCTCACCGCGCGGGCAAGCATGTAAATAGGCAGTAATTAGTCGTGCATTACCACCACACCGTTCACTGACGACACTAGACAGCTACGGCAGGGCTCATCTACAGGCATTACACATAAAAAGAGCTAAATCGACACAGAGTGCCACGAGGACAGACATGCGCTCGTATAAAACGGCTCAGAATCATTTTGGTCCTAAATGCACACAAATAACGAGCTTTGAAAATGAGAGCTCGCACGTCGCTACTGCAACGGTTCCGCTAGGAAGAAACGTCACTTACCCAAATCGGTGATTCTTCCGTGAATGCTTGGGCAGTGATTGCAGAACTCACAACGAATCTTTGCCGCGCTTTCGTCTGATGGGCACACGACGACGTAGCGCTGACAGTCACACTTAAGGCCGGTTCTCACATGCAGCGAAGCGCTGATGTAGCGCTGCTCACGTGCCGTCAGCTACTTAGCGTCTGCCGTGAGCAACAGTTTTCACGGTGCGATACAAAGCTGGTGAACGCTTCTGTCAGCACGCGCTTAGCGCGAGGTCAGCGCTGTGCCTGTGGCGCTCCGCTGCATGTGTGAACAGACCTTAAGGCTCCCTGCAACTGCCGCGCAGTACACCCCACATGTCCCTGCTGGTTAGCGACATAACTGCTTTCCGTGGTTTGTCGAAACAGACCGAGAGTCTTCCAACTCGCTCCGAACAGAGTATTGGCGCAAGAAATGTGCCGCCAAAAAATGGCGCTCAAACGGCCCGGGCGCACGCGAGACAGCCGCGACAGCGGTCACTCATTCCCGCCGTACTGACTTCCCAGCATGCAACACAGCTAAGCAACTCAGGCTTTCACAGCCATTGTTCTTCTTTACTCTTCTTTTTATTGCGAAAGAATGCTGCCAACAAGGCGTCCGAAAAAAGAAAACATCGCCTGATGAGAGTTCCTCTTTCACCAGAAGAGGGAAACAGCAGAGGAGCGCGTCGACAAGGCCACCAAGGCTCCGAGGTTTCATTTTTATAGTTTTAGTTTTAACGCGAAAGTCGAGGGTGCATAGGTTACTACGTTATTCCTACGTTACTGCACAAAAGTTACATGGCTCTAATTCTCATGGTAACCTTTGCATCGTCAAATTTTGGCTGTTGTAACCTTTAGTCACCGCAAGAATAACGAAAACACGAAAAATAAACGACTTGTAACCTTTATTTTATAGGTTACTCACCGCTAAAAGTTACGTTAAAGGTTACCATGATTAGAGTGTATCCCCGAGACTTCCAACATTGAGTGTACACTGCAGGACGAGCCTGTCACTATCAACAACTCCCCAGAGTCTCGACACTCAAGTCATCCAGCTGCAACTTCGACGCCAGACTCCCAGGCATCCCTAACATCATCCACATTGTTGTCCGGGAGGAGATCAGGAAGCTACTTTCTGCCATCAGTTGCTTAGCTTTCATTTTGATTGCTGAGATTGTTTCGGAACAAGTTCGACAGGTATTTTTACTGAAAACTTCTTCAAGCAAAGAGGCACCTGACGAACCGAGGGCGACTTATGCCACAGAGTCACAACGTCCACCACCGGCTAGCTGTTAATACTCAATGCCAATTCAACGAGACACCCCAACGCCTAAGCATTCCCAACATCGGAAAGAACCAGTCTAGGTTCTTGCTGAACAAAGTACACAGAAAAAAACAAAGGTGCAGCGAATGGTCGACCGAACACCACTCTGCTACCACTGCATGAGGCCAACCATGTCTACTGGAGGTGCCGGTACCCATGAACTGGCCTGCAGGAGTTTGTGCCGAACGACCTTCGATTACGTCTCGAGGAGCGTCCGCGGGACATTGAGGATTATCTCCGGCGACCTTTGCCTCTGGTGCTGACATTACCCCGAAGCTCCTGATCCCCATCACCTCGACAGGAGGTAAGCTCGACAAAGCAGGTGAGTGGCAATACAAGGACATTTGATTTGGTGTTGGTTGTTGCTCAAGTACAATACCTAATAATTTGCCGACACCATTTATCTGTTTCCATGCGGTGAAGCACACAATTTCCAACTTTGACGCAGAATGCCGCTGAGTGACTTGAAGAAATAGAATGGTTGCTTGTTCTCAAAAGTAGACATCAAGCATCACCCGACTACGCTTTGCCACGCGAGACTTACACAAGTTGCAGTGGTCGCGGGATGCAGAAAAAAATCGCCATTACGAAATGGAAGTGAAGTGGCTTCGATAGAAACAAACACTGTTGCCTGTTGCCAGCCATCAAGTCAACACTACAGCAAAAGGCACAGCCACGTAAGCACTACATACCCGAGCTTGCTGCATTGACGCAGACAACTAGCAGGAAAATTTGCGGCTTAGAAGCCAGCTCTGCAGCTTCAGTGCATCAAATGTAAGTGGCCGCACATGACGTATGGTTACGAGACAGCACCTGTCATTCAAAGCTGCCATTTGACCAAACTGAACACCGACGTGCCAAGAGCGTCATCCGACAGCAAGGAGCACAGGTACTACGACTGGACGCCTGACACGAGACTGTCGCAGAAAGAACTCGTTATGGAACCATTTTCTAAGAATGAATAATTATGTAATTAAGTGGAAATAAACGTATTTTATACACTAACCAGATAAGCATATTTCCGCTCCCCTTTAGGCCTTCAGAGTCTCTACACAAGTAATAATGTTCACGGCACGTGCTGTACCTTTTGGGGACACCCGCATCACTGACCCCTCAATATTAATTAATGGGACATACCAGACTGGCAGAGTGGTTGCATTGGGCTGCACTCGTTCCACTTCTCCTGAACATGTGGCACGTCCGAAAACTAACTCCAGTGATGTGAACATTTTGTTTATTAATTTATTCCCCCAAGGGCATCTGTAGGCATTGCAGAGAGGATACTTAAAGCTACACACGTGATAGCATTAAAACACACGGACATTAATGAGCACAAACCAGGCCCAGCTACCGAAAATAAATATTACACTCGTAAGAAATAATTATTGCTGGAACTTGTTGAGTGCAAAAACAAACACATTTCTCCGCATCTCATTTAATAGTATGGATGCATTCTTATATAGCAGGACACTTCCTATACATATGACACAAGAGACATTTTGCAAAACCTAATAGGCAACACATCTTGACCAATTGTTTTCGGCGTAAAACGCACGAATAGGCTCCAGTTCACGTCGAATACTAATGCAGTATTTGAGTCCAATGGGCGCTGACAGGAATGGGCAAAATACATGCAAATGTGTATCGAAATACGAATACAAAATACTTCGTCAAAAATGTATTAATTACAAATCTACCTACATTTACAAAAAAAAAAGCATTTAAGAACAAGATACAAATACAATCAAATGTATTTGGTGTCCTCCAAATACTTTTCGAAATAAATTCGTCAAAATTTGTGTCAATGACTTCAGGGCACCTGCAACGGGTTACTGGGTATCTCATTTTAATTTTGCATCGCACACTCGGGAGTTAGTGTGCGAGGCTCTAGTAATGTAATAGAAATATAATCACAAAAAAATGTATTCAGCTTGGACCTAATAAGTGAAAAATGTACAGAGTTTCAAGCAACTTTTTTGTCGATTACGTTTTGGTACAGACCAACAAAGAACGGAAACGACCAAGACGCGCAGCACTAACTAGAGAATTTTTCATTGTTGCAACTCGCACCAGTTACAAAAATGTGGACGACCCGCGCATTTTGAATGTTCCAGGCAAAAATATGGATGGAAATCAGGCTGGAAAGCATCATAAGTTGTCACAGGCACTTATTTAGCCAATCTGCCTCTGAACGTCGATTTCGCGTCTATTGCTGCCCTGGACTAGCACCGTAATCACAAAGTCACTAAACACTTGTGCTTGATTGAGAGACACTGCATTCGGTGCAGAACGTAGTTTTCTTCCTGCTCTGGACAGTGACAATAAACTTCAGGGATGTATTTTCGCCCACAAAATTGTAATTTATTACAACTGTATTTAAAGGGAAGCTACGGAGCTTCTTGGAAAAAATAAGTTAGAAGTGAATTCTAGTGTATTTTTACACCGTGAACCCGAATACCCAAACCATTTGCTGCGTAAGCATTGTTAAACGCGAGAAAAACGCGAAAAGACAGCCGCTGTCCGTGAGGTCATCGACGGCTCTTTTGGCTGCCCAAGGCTAGGGAGGCGGGCCTTCAGTCCTATTTTGAAATTACTCGTATGGCTCTCCGGCGCGTCGCATTGAAATACAATTTTGATATCTGTTAATCTAAAGGCCAAATGAACGCAATTCAAGCGTTTTTTCTCAAATGTAGAAGCGCCCCATCTTCCCTTTAAAATACACACGTTCTAGTATTTAAATGCAGACTTCAAATATATTACCCAATTTGTAATTAAATACAAATGCAAAATACACAAAGTATTTGAAATACGTATTTCAAATACTTGGATTTGAAATACTGCACATCCATGGGCGCTGAGCCAAGTTCACAGTGATGGCTGACATAGCATTCTTGTCGAACAAATGCACAAAGAATGAAGGCCTTGGGTAATTAAAGTAGTAGTTAATGTAATCCGTTTGATCACAATTTGGCAAACAGCGAAGGCTAGAGTCGGTCAGTCAGTATGTACGTTGGAGAGAGGCACATGACAACATATCATCACAGTGCTCATCGCCGCAGATTTGTCACACATCTTCACGCCGTCTCTCCGATTGGGTTGAGGGGGCTGTGGCGGTTGCCCTTTTCCAAGTTATGGTGAAATAAATTATAGGTTCTTCTGAAAAAGGTCTATTGAAGAAATTAAAAGGGATGTCAGTCAACATTTTTCAACTTTTTCAGGAGCTTCCTCGCTAAAAGGTGCTGCTATTACGCAGTTGCCTAGGGCTGAAAACAAATTTTCCTGAGTCCTACGTTCGTCGCATACAATTCGCGTCGATTCTCAGACATTCCAACGTTCAATCAAAGCTAAAAGAAAGCGAAAATTTCATGCTAAAAGCACTCAAAGTTCTATCGATCCTCGAACACATCCGGGAATCCGTCCGGGCTCCTCCTTGGCTGCCGGGACCACCGCTGTCGAGCCGGGTTCCGTGTCGTGCCCGCCCTTCTCTCAGGAGTCACGAGCCTCTGTTTCATCATCCCTTCTCCTTGTCGTCTTCGTTTTTTTCCGTATATCCAACTCTTGCTTTGAACTTCCTTTTTATCTAACCATTTCCATCTTCCCCACTTTCACTGCGTCTTCTTCCTCGTCCTTTGCTCAGTCCACAGTGTTGCTCAGTCCAACTCAGTTTTCACGCGCGTCATTTTCCTCATCGTTGGTTCTCCCACATCATCACAATTACCCCCTTTTAAGACAATTGCTTACCAAAACTTTTAAGCAAAATAAATAAGACTTGTAGTCAAAACAAACAATTGTTACCAACCCGCACGAAAACGACGAAGCGTGTTTCATACGTAGGTAAACTATTACCTCCCCCAAAACAAAACCAGTAACAGATCTGGGCGCATTACATACGACTTAAATAGTCAGCTCCAACATTCTGGCAGCCCTTAATGCCCGTCACTTTAAGATCGTACTCGGCGAGTAACAAACTCCATCTCAATACGCGACTATTCAGATGCCTAGCAGAGTGAATGTATTCAAGCGGCTGGTGGTCGCTCAGTACAGTGAAGCGTTTGCCAAACAAGAATATGTGGAATTTTTGCACTTCCCACACGAGGGCAAGGCATTCACGCTCAATGGTGGAATACGCGACTTCTCGTGGCAGTAACTTCCGGCTTGCATACGCAACCGGATGCAAGACCCCTTCATGTTCTTGCATTAGTAGGGCGCCCAGACACCTCTCCGACGCGTCTGTTCTTAAAATAAACTCCTTCGACAGATCTGGAGATTTCAAAATCGGCTTATCGGAGAGGAGTTTCTTCAGTAGCTCGAACGCTCTCTCCTGTCTTTCCTCCCAGATAACCTTGTTGGCCGCTCTTTTCCTTGTCAGCTCCGTCAGAGGGAGCGTTGTCTCGGCGTAATTGGGAATGAATTCCCGGTACTAGCCGGTTAGCCCCAGGAACGATCGGACTTCTGTTTTAGTCTTTGGTTTTGTTGCGCCTTGAATTTTATCTAGCGTCTCTGTTAGGGGCTTGAAAGTCCTCTGTCCGACTTTGTGGCCAAGATACGTTATTCTTGAAAGCCCGATCTCTGTTTTCTTTGGCTTCACGGTGAGTCCAGCTTCCCTCACCTTAGTCAAGAATAGGCTCATTGTCCTCGTATGCTCCTCCCAAGTGTCGGTTGATATTAGGACGCCGTCAAAGTAATGATGTACGTTTGGCACACCTTCGAGAACTTTTCTCATTAATCGTGTGAACACTGCTGGGGCTGTTTTTATGCCGAACGGCATGAACCTGAACCGATACAGTCCCGACATAGTTGAATAAGCGGTCGCATCCTCTGATCCTTCAGCCATAGGTACTTGCCAATATCCCTTGGCGAAGTCAAATTTAGAAAGTATCGTTTAGTGCTTAGTTCAGTGAACATCATGTCGACTCAAGGAATCGGTGCGCAATCGGTTTCCAGAACCTTATTCAGTTGGCGGAAATCTATGCATAACCGAGTTGATTTATCTTTCTTCCTTACTACAACTACAGGCGAGCTATAGGCCGAGTCCCACTTCTCGATTACGCCTTGGCGTAACATATCGCCGATCTCCTTTTCTACCTCTTCCTGTAGCGCAAAGGGAATGGGGTATTGTAGCACTTGGATTGGCGTATCTGTCTTCAGTTTCTACTGGCATTTCATGAGACTGGTTTGACCTGGAAGATCTGAAAATACGTCCTGGAACTCTTCCAGCAGCTTCCTCGCATCGTTAGTTTGGAACTCAGTCATCTCTTCTGAGAACTGTACGTCCTTGTGATCTTGAAGCTTGTGAAGACCGACATGAGGGACCTCCTGTCCTTCGGGATCCTCTTCCACAGCCATACCAGCCAAGACTTGCCCGGGAGGTCCAAGAACTTCTCGCTCCTCGTATCTCTTCAACATATTAATGTGAAGCACGGTCGTTTTCTGACCAAGGTCTATGACGTAATCCACGTCATTCCTCTTCTCAACTACCCGGAATGGACCCTTCCATTGTAGAATCAACTTGTTCCTGTCTGTCGGTAACAAGATCAGTACTCTGTCCCCTTCTCATAGTTTGCGCGCTCGACTCTTCTTCTCGTAGTGTTCCTTTTCTGTCAGTTGGGCCGTCTTGAGTTCCTCGTGGGCGGCTTTACAGGCCTCTTCGAGTCTCTTGCGTAGATCAACCATATATTCGTATGTTGTCTTGGTCTCCGGGTCGATGCTCTCGTTGGTCCAGAGTTCCCTCAGAACCGCCATAGGACCGTGAACATACCTTCCATAAAAAAGGTCCAACAAGCAGAACACAAGGCTGCTCTGCGGTCCTTCCCTGTATGCGAAAAGCAACGGGGAGAGATATGTATCCCAGTATCGTGGCTTCTCCTGTCACAATCTCTTGATCATTTGTTTTAGAGTCCCATTAAATCGTTCAACCAGCCCATTACACATTGGATGGTAGGGGCTGGTCGTCAGCAGTCTGAGCGACAATAGGCGACTCATCTCCTTCATGAGGGCTGACGTGAAGCATGATCCCCGGTCACTGACGATTTCTCGTGGCAGGCCTAGTCAGGAAAACATTTGCAGTAGGCCCTCCACTAGCTCTACTGCGTCGATGCTTTTCAGAGCGACAGCATCTGGGTATCTGGTAGCGAAGTCAACCATTGTCAGTATATACCTGTTGCCCGTCTCTGAACTAGGCGCGATAGGTTCGACGATGTCAATGCCGACTCTTTGGAAGGGAGTGTCGATGATCGGCATGGTTCCAAGGGGTTCTCTCGGCGCCATGTGCTTAGGAAAGGTTCTCTGGCACATGTCGCACGACTTCACGAATTGCTTGATGTCCACTGCAATTCCAGGCCAGTAGAGCTCCTCCTGGATGCGATCAGTGGTCTTCTTAGTTCCTTGATGTCCGGAGATGATTCCTTCGTGCGCCAATTTCAGTACGATGGTTCGGAAATCTATCGGAACAACCAGTTGTTCCCATTGCTTGCGTGCCGGTGTCTTGTACCTCCTGTAGAGGATTTCATTACGCAACACGAAATCAGACTCGAGTGATTTTCCCGAGATATACTTTTTTTCCGACGGCCGCAAAGCATTTCTTCAATGATTCGTCATTACGTTGAGATAGTTTCAACTTGTGGTCAATTCCCGTCAGTTCCAGCGTCATAACTGGTAGCTGGGAATTGTTTTCCTTCCCGGCTACTCTCTTCAGCGCTCCCGCAGAATTAATCTTCGGCACCAAGACGTGACAGCCTTCTTTTCCACTCTCGTCAAGAACGAGTCCTTCGCCAGTCTCACTTTCTCCTGACGTCCCCTTGTATGTCTGTCTTTCTTCGTTCAGTTGAGACCCGCTTAGTCTTCCCTCGTCATTCCATTCTTCATCGGGATTATCAATTCCTCTCACCCCATGAACATTTCCTAACACCAAATCGTACAACGGGTTGTCCATGCACTTGGCTGTTAGACTGGCCTAAAATACGGCGTTCTTACCTCTATCTCTGCCTCTGGCAGGTACTTTACAGTCCTATCAAGTAGGAAAACCGGACTAGAGACACCGGTTAACTTATCATCGGGAACCAGGTCTCTTTTTACCACAACCGTGTTGCAGCCGCTGGCTCTCAGTACGGTGACCGGACGACCGCACACTTCTCCCCTCACCACTGTCATATTATCTACCAGGAACCGCGGAGCCTTTCCGAGTGCCGCATTTACTATTGGTATCTGTTCTCCGTTTCTCAGTACGATGTATGTCTCTTCTGGATTTTCGCTGTCAGCGATTGTCAACATACAGGATGCCTGAGGAGTCTTGCTAATTTTATCTTCTGGCTTCCAGTTACACCCACCTGATTTGTGTCCTGGCTTGCCGCACCTCCAGCACGCAGATCCGTGTTGAGCTCTGGAACTGGTCCAGCATTCTGCGGCTTTATGTCCAGGCTCGTTGCAGAGGAAACATCGGCTCACTCCCTTGGTGGGAACTTTCAGTCGACTACCCTCTTTATTACGACCTCCACTCTTATGGCTTAGGTCCTCTTCTCTCGAGCTAGACAAGCAAGTTTGGCCCTGCGCTTCCAAAAAGTGGTCTGCAAATACTGCCGAGCTTTCGAGGGTTTTTCAGTCTCTCTCCAAAAATATAGACAGTTTTGTGCAACATCTTAAGAACTTCTTTGCGACCATGCGATCTCTGAGCACTTCAAATGTCTTAATGGTGTCACCCGTCTCAAGCCATCGGTCGAAATAACCGAGGACCCGAGCTGCAAATTGTCTCCCGGTCTCTGGCTCTTCTGGCTTGCTTTGGCGAAATTTTTCGCGGTAGCCTTCTGCTGTGTAGCGAAGCCGCTGAAGCAGGCTAAGCTTTACTTTTGAATAGTCCAATGACTCTTCGGGTGTCATCCTTCCAACGACCGTTAAGGCCTCACCGGTGAGGCAGAGACTTAACGACATCGCCCGCTTTTCTTGGGGCCATTCCTGACTGGCCGCTACCGCTCGAAACGTCGGATGTAAGCATCTAGGTCGTCAATTTTGTCATTAAACGGTGGGATAAATTTATGAGGGCTATGGTAACAAGTTTGACTTCCTGGGTTTTCTCCATTGCCAGTATCCTCCGGATCCTCATCTCGAGGTGAACTGTTGTTTCCTCGCAACTGAAGAAGCATCTGCAGCACCACCTGTTCTTGTTGGAATCTGTGAGCTTCTCTGTCAGCCGTTTTTTGCGCCTCCTTAGCAGCCTCCCTTGCATCTTCTCTCATTTGGCCCGTTCTTTTTTCGGCATGACTATTTCTTTTTCGACCCATTCGCGGAGTTCTATGTCCGCATTCCCCAGCTCTCTCCTGACCAATAGCAATATATCGGGATTCATACCGTAACTCTTCTTACAGCACCGTCTGGAATTCTGCTCTCTGTAAGGTGCTAAAAAGAGAGAGTCCTGTCGCGGACGCCAGATTGTGACGGAACAAAAATAATAATTAAAGGGACTCGGAATTCCAGTGCGGTGAATGTAAGAAGGTAGATATTAATTACAGTCGTATAAACAAAAAGTTAGAAAAACAATGGTGTGGATATACAGGGTGTCACAAAAGAAAATTTACACGCTAAAATGGCTCGCAAAAATCAAAAACTGGACGGATCTTGTTGCAACTTTCCTCAAAAATGTCTTTAACTGGTCACATTGTTGTGCTAAAATTTCAAGTCGGAACTCCGAGCACAAAGAAAATAAAAAAATGATAACTGATTTTTTCAACGGCGGAGCGGCAGCTGTCGGGGAGACACCGAACGACGAAAATAAAGTTGTTTGGGTTTTCAGTTAAGTTTCACTGTGCAGAAAGTGTCATGCCATAAATACGAATAAATAAAACCTCCAATGTCTGCTGCAGAAATGACATACCTTCGTCTTCGACGGTTCTTGTTTCGTGCATCGTCTGCTTTCGCAGTTTGACGTTTGAATGAGACACGGGAGGCAGCCAGGATTGCGCCCGATAAGGCAGCGATTTGGAGGCTCTGAAAAGAGCCGTTGAAATCTGAACCGTGGCCTTCGTAGTTCTGGTCAAAAGCCTCATTCACGCGCACATACACTCGGAAGAAAAAAAAAAAAAAACGGTTACACTTGCAGCTTGACGTGCCCGCCGCGAACTTCAATGCACTTTTCAAGCCTCCTCCTCGTAGCCCTGGAAGACGGCCTCCCGCATGTCGTCACTGATCGTCTCGAATGCGTCGATGATCTGTTCTCTCAGCTCAGGGATGGTCCTCGATCGCCGGGCGTACACTTGGGCCTTTACGTATCCCCAGACAAAAAAAAATCGCAAGGGGTGAGGTCTGGAGACCGAGGGGGCCAAGCCATGGTCGGATAGCCGCGGCCCATCCATCTCCCGGGAAACGTGTTGTTGAGCCAGGCTCGTACGTTGCTCGCATAGTGGGGAGGGGCCCCATCCTGCTGAAAGATGCAAGCCTCGCGTTGCATATGTGCTGTTTCGAGCTCCGGCAAAATCTTCTCCTCCAGCATCTTGAGGTACGTGTCACCGGTCACCGTCGAATCGAAAAAAAAACGGGCCGACGACACCCTCTCGCCAAATGCCGCACCACACGACGACTTTTGGCGACTGAACTGCATGTTCGGTCGACCAGTGCGGGTTCGTGGCAGACCACAACCTGCAGTTCTGCTTGTTGACGCGGCCGTCGAGAGGAAAAACGGACTCGTCTGTAAACAAGAGGAATTGCAGGTGGCTGGGGTTGGCCCGAATCCGCGCCAGCTCGTCCTTACAAAACTGCACTCGCCGTGCGTAGTCCTCCGGCTTCCTTCGTGCAGGAGCTGCGCTCTGAACGGGTACATTCGCGACGAACTGAAGTTCCTTGGCCACGTGGTTAGTAACGAAGGCGTCCGCCCAGACCCCGAGAAGACTCGCGCCGTTGCGGCATTTCCAGCGCCGACAGATAAGAAGGCCGTGC
>NW_024609843.1:498761-683569 GCF_016920785.2 Ixodes scapularis
TATGCCGCAGAGGTCCTGAGACCGCACGTTGTCGTTGACACCCTGCTGCGATGGTGAAAATAAACAGGTTCTGAAATGTACATGAGTGGTAGAAATTGCATGCGCAGAACAAGCACTTTGCTTCAATATAGTTCTACGCACCGTTGCCAGTCAAGCAATATCACCAGCCAAAATTATTAGGTCGACGCATCATCTGGTAAAAGGCAGGGGCGGATTGGCGGCTTAGGTATGGGGAGGGGGGGGGGGGGGGGGGCGAGGCCTGGAGAGACATCTCCAGTCCCGGGCGTGTGTGGCGTCACGGGCAAAACACTGCCCAGGTCTATTGTGTTTTTTTGTTGAGCTAATCGTTGACAGTTCATTAAAAACATAAATATTTCCTTCTAATAAAAGGCTGGTGTATGTCGTATTGCTCATAAAAAGGTTATCTCTGTGAAGCTTGGGGGCGCGATTCATACGTAATGTATAAACCGAAGTTTATAGCTAAAGTCTAACTTTTTCTTCTGGTTTCAAAGTGCTTTAGACGGTGGTATAATCTACTAAAATAAACAGAAAGCGCGTGTGATACAAAACGGCTGTACTGTCCGTTGCAAGGTCAAGCTTACATACAACTTGGTCCGCCTGTTTCCCTCAGACAAACACTCTCTCTCTCTCTCGGTCTGCGCGTGCGAGCGAATATTTTCTTCCTATTATGATTTGCTTGAATAAGATACCACATCATTGACGAGCAAGCGAAATATAGAAAAAAAAAAGGCTCACCTCTCCGATCAGCAGAAGAGCACCGCGTTTTGTTCGTGCGCTGCCTCGTCTACATTTTTGTTTGTTCTATTGTTTTTTTTTTGTTAAAAACAAAATAAATCCACTTGAACGGAACAATATTAGAAACACACGATAACAAAAAGAGTCTTTCTGATATTAGTCTTGTGAGAAAGGTGTTCTTGTGGGAAAGTCATCAGAGAAATTGGCGAGACAAAGAAAAACAGCGCAAAAATGCCGGGACAACAGGAGAGGCACCCATTTAACACACAAGCGCATCTGTGTTCTGTGTGCCTCTCTCCTGTTTCAATGTTCTTTATGCACGATCTTTTCTCATGTCTTAATACCAACCGGCCCAAATCTCCACACTGCTCTGTGACATACTTCAAGATTTAAATCTGGATTTTTATTCTTCTCCTTGCACGTCGGGTATGTACAGTAGAATATAATACCCCAATGTAACTGCATCGCTAGATTTTCTGAAAAGAAAAAAGTTTAATGGTTGTTCTCTTTAAAAGCCGGGAAGTTTCTCGTCAAAGCAAACCCGCACTGAGATTTATACAAGGTGTTAAATTCATATCCCGGGATAAATAAGCGGAGAGAGCGAGAGCAGCTTTTCCATGTCTGCCCCAACCCTCATGCAAAGTCACCTTCGAAGCATCGGTTCGAAGAGCCAAAGTTTCGTTCGTGCGCACTTCCACTGCCACAGCTTTGCACGCGAAAAGACTCCGCAGGTTGCCGAACGTGTCTCACAGTCGAAGACCAGCTACCTCGCTAGTGAAACTACGCGCGTTTTCTGAAGCGCCCCTCATAGTTCCCGCACGGAGCGTATACTCAATAATTGTGTTTACCAGGACGCTCTCTTTCTTGGCTCAAAAAACTTGTCAATGTTATAAACGAAAAATTTTTTAGTACGTACATTCCACCTCAAAAATACGTCATAACTTCCGCTCGAGTGAAATGCAGTTCCATGGTCACTGCATAGATGGAGCCAGCGTACCAGTGTGTTCTCTCGTAAGATATTTTAGGAGGTTTTAAGGCACTCGGTCTTAAGGACTCGCAAGATTGTGGAGGTAAGAGAAACCGCTCTGGGTTATAATATTTCTAACCCCGGAGTAAGAAACGTGCTGCGTTACCATGACGTTGCACAAAAACCAAGCGCGGCTTTTTTGAGCGCAGAACTGTACAACCATTATTCTATTTTCTGCTGACGCAATAGGCTCATTGGTTGAGGGTAGTAGTCCCACGTCATCACAATTAAATCAACCAAACAAAGATACGCTAGCTGATCATTTTCTGAAATAAGACAACGAAGCACACCAAACTGATCCTGGAATAGTCATAAATGTTCTAGAAACGTGAACTTTACTGGCCATCAGCATTCCGCCAACGTCAAGGTCCAATACACATATTTGATTTTCACAGCGGTGCGTTCAGTTGTGGCAGGCGGCAGGAGAACGTTGCGTAAAGCGTTTGCGCAAAGCTTATACACACAGTTGCGTTGAAGCACAGTGTTGACCGCTTTAAAGAGCCTATAAGAAAGTGCTAACGTTGCTTGCGGCTGAACAACATACCATTTCAGAAAATCCACGGTTCTCGGAGGTTCTTGTATAAAAATACGCTAACACGTGCTTATTCGAGCGCGGGAACTCCCTGGACTAATGATGCATGATCCTGCTGGCTTTATCGAACTGCAGTGTCATAAATTGAGCTCCTCCGTTTTTTGTGTTTTTTTTTGGGTTTCCATTGTGGCTTATCTTTTTCTCCCCGTGTTCGTTCGAAGACGCTTCTTCTCTCTATTTAATAATCTGCGCATATTTTCACCCCCGGAGTCCTCGAACCCTCTCTTCTGCCAGGTGGTGCCAGTTATTTCTAAAATAGAGGATAGTAAGCGAGATCAAGGCAACATGGCGGCACTCGGTGACGGCATCGACGTAGCCCGCCTTTTGAGGCGATTCCGCTTGTTTCCGCCCCTTTTGTGCAGCTTGAACCTGTGCTGTCATCCTGACCGTGTTGTCGCACTGCTGTGTCATCACTGATCTTTCATACTAACCGACCTGTGCACATGCCCGCGCTCGCTCGCCTCTTATCGAATGTACGGCGCGTGGCAATATATACGGCGCATGGAATAAACCAAGGGATCGTTCTGCTGGGAACTGCGTCGTTGTCTGTTCCTTCGTCGCTCCGCAAGCCACACGACAGAACGATCGCGGCATTGAAATATTCATATCCCGTATTTCCTCCCGCTCCCCAAGAAAGCAAATGCAAGATTCGTCTTCAGGCGGGGATTTAGATGCACGTCGCTGACGGGCGCGGGCGAGCACTTGACCACCCTTTGTTCTCTCGGCTTCTGATTGGTCTCTGCAACAATCCGTAACCACATCCGCTTGGGAGGTTGAGTGGGGTTCTACTCTTTTGCGATGCGTTACGGTGGGCAGCACGATGGCGCGAGTCGAACCTGAAGCAAACGCTCCTGGCCGAAAAAACGCCGCTCTGCACTCAAACGCGCTTGAACTCAAATGTGCCTATGGTTCTTTAGATGCTCGTTACAGCCTGCGCACAACGAAAGGGTGCTACTACCCGAACGTTGAGAACGGGCGGTTTGTCGTCTGATATCGGAATCGGGCGTGTGGCGTTTCCCTGTTTTACGCCACCGAATCTGTTGAAATGCTCGAATGAAACAAATTGGCGCCGCCCTGAGAGCAGTTAGTGCCATGATCTATAAGTGGGAAGTCTTGATTTGAAACAAAAAATGACTATCTTGACCCTAACAGTCTATTGAAAGACTCGCCTCCTATGGATAATGTCGGTATAACCGGCATACGTTTCCGCGGCATTCTTTATTTCTTTGTCACGGGGTCACCCACAGGTGTCCTGCGATTGATGCAGATGGGTATATTTTAGGGCTTGGTGTTGATTAAATGCTTTCCTTTAATATATTATTCGATTCTGTTAACCTCCAGGCATCACCCTTAAAAAAAAGTTTCAAAATTGTTAAATTTGTTTTGTCTGTTGTTATTTGTCATAAATGGCCTGATTTCCAGACATGAGACAGTCGCGACCCGACTATTTATTTATTTATTCACAGAAAGAAAAAACCTGCTTCGCCGTGAGGCATTATTCCAGGGGGTGGGTTTCATACAAACACTTTTGTTTTAGAACACAAGTAATACACACAAAAAAAAACTTTCTATGGATCAATAATGAAATTAAATAAAAACATACTCTCTATAAAAACACTACACAATTGAAAATTCAAACAACCAAATTTGCCGCAAGCACATCTTTCGGCAACCTATTCCACTCTTCTATGGTTTTCGGAAAGAAAGAAAAAGCAAAGGTGTCGGTGCGGCAAGAGTACGTTCTAATCTTATTGGGGTGATCTGCTCTTTCGGACACATAAAACGGTTCATGTAAAAACGCATCTATGTTAATTAATAGTCTATTGTTGTAGATATCATCTAAAAATTTCATCCTAAACAATTTTCTACGCTCACTGAGTTTCCCCCAATGTAGGGCATGTTTCATGTTAGTGACACTTGCTCCAAGTTCGTTATAGTTTAATACAAATCTAGCACATTGATTTTGTACCTTTTCAAGTTTGTCTATTAAATAATTTTGGTGTGGATCCCAGACAACTGAGGCCTATTCCATACACAAACGGATATATGTAAAGCATAAAGTTTCTCTAATTTTCCTCGGGGCTTGCCGAAAATTTCTCCGTACAAAATAAAGCATTCGTATTGCACTTAGGGCTATCATTTCAACATGTCCCGTCCACGTTAAATCATTAGATAACATAACACCTACGTATTTTACATTTGAGCTAGGTTTAATTATTTCATTATTTATCATGTACACGGAAGTAGTGGGATTTTTTTTCTTAGTAAATTTAACATGCACGCACTTTTTAACATTTAGGTTCATTCTCGAAGTTTTGCCCCATACAGAAATTTTACCTAGATCACTCTGTAAAGTATTAATATCGTTAGAATCATTAATTAATCTATAAATAACACAATCGTCCGCAAATAATCGAATATACGATTGCATGCCAGAAATAATGTCGTTTATATAGATCAGGAAGAGCAGAGGACCCAGTACCGAGCCCTGGGGGACACCAGACTCGACTTTTACATACTCAGATTTTTCCCCACCGAGCACGACACATTGCCTTTGTCCGCTTAGGTAATCTTTAATCCAAGCCAGTACGTTGTTATGCAGTGACAGTAAGCTAAGTTTATAAAATAACAAATCATGGATCTACAAGGTTAAATGCCTTTCGAAAATCCAAAAACAAACAATCCACTTCGTCTCTAGCGTCAATGGCTCCAGCAAGAAAATGAAAGACACCAACAAGTACTGTGTTACAGGATACTCCAGTACGAAATCCATGTTGATCTCGAATAAGAAACTTTTCGACGTTTAGATGAGCAATGAGATTACTATAAATGACATGTTCCATTAGCTTGCAGCAAATGCAGTCAAAGAAATACGTCTATAGTTTTCCACACAGTTTATTGCTCCTCAGTTGTGTATTGGCACCACATTTGCCATTTTCCAATCATATGGAAGCTTTTGTTCCTGTAGAGATTTATTAAAAAGAACACACAAGTAATTTGCGAACTCTTCAGAACAGTTTTTCAATATAACCGGAGATATGTTATCCGGTACGATTGCTTTCTGGACATCAAGGTCTCGCAACAGCGAGGCTATACCATTATATGTTATTTCAATGGGTGACATGACATGTTTAATTTTTTGTTGCACGTTTGGGTGACAGCACGATGCAGCAGGCTTAGAAAAAACAGATTCGAAATATTTATTTAGATGCGTTGCCTTTCTTTTTCCATTCTCGATAAGTTCGTCGCCTACTAAAAGAGGAGGAACAGATGTATCGTCCTTGTTATTTGCTTTTACAAACTTCCAAAATTCTTTACGGTTCATTTTAAGTTTAGTTTCTAACTGCTCGTAATACGCGTCTTTGGATATTTTTATTGTAGCTTTAAAAAGAGTATTTGTGTTTTCTAATCTCACCCTGTTGGATTCACCCCCCCCCCCCCCCTATTCTTATATCGAAGGTATGATTTTCTTTTCCGTTTGATAATCTGTTTCACCTCTTTTGTCACCCAGGGCTTATTTTTAGTTTTTGAGAATTTTACTCCGGAGCGAATGTATTTTTCAACTAGGTCATGGATTTTATATTTGAACATGTTCCAGAGTGCAGCAATACTAACGTTATCGGATTGTTCTAAAAAGTACGAAAAAAAAACTAACAAGTTCGCTTCTTATGGTATCATATCGTCCTTTATCGTAATAAAATATTTTTCTTGCTTGACATTTATATTTATTTATTTGTGGATGAACCAAATCAGCTGTCACAATCTTATGATTAGAAATGCCCGGTAGCACACAAACATTGTCTATGGCCCCCGGTAGGTTGCATAACAACAAATCCAATACATTTAACAGTTTCGTTCCCTCCATGACGTATTGTGTTGTCAAACATTTCCACAATGGCACTCAATGTAGTATGAAGCGTGCTTCCTGAGTAGGTCGCCTTGCCGTCCTCCCAAATTAAATCGGGAATGTTAAAATCTCCGCCCAGAAGGACATACACTTTTGAGGCCGCAAGGATCAAATCAGCTAGTTCATCTAAGCCGTTACTGTTCTTGCGCTGGGTAGGGTTGCAGAGCGCACCACCGTCGGTTGATCACCAGCGCTACCGTGGCCAAATAAGGCAACGCAGGGAAGGATACAATCAGCAGCGCCGCCGGCGTTCGATTGCGAGGTGCCATTTTTGTTAGAAATTATTACAGTTGTGTTATCGTACTACACACAACTTCCTTTAAAATGCGCGGTAGGCTAATTTGATTATTCTGTATACACCTCTTACAAAAAAAAAAACTGTGGTGCTTTTAGTTTTCAGTAGGGGTGTGCAAATATTGAAATTTTCGAATGTGAATCGAATACGAATACGACAAAAAACGGGCTTCGAATATCAAATCAACTATCGAATATGTGTCTAGTAATAAATAAAATGACAAAACAAGAGGTAACAGCAGCTTTTATTTCCATTTTAAAATAAATCAATGCAACTGCATTTTGCTGGGCTGCAGCAGGCTAAAGATGCTTCTGGTAATGCACTCGTTACAAATTATCGTGTAGGAAAATTAACTGCTCAACGTGTTCAGAAAGTAAGCGCTCCCTGCGCGCCGTGACAGCACTTTCGCCAGTAGAAACACCCTTTCACTCGGCAAAACCTGCGAAATTTCACTAAAATTCGAAGAAGTTCGACTTATTAACAGTGTTGCCCGGCTGCTACACGAATATTTCGAATTTTGGGAAACAAATAATTTAGAAAGTACTTGATATTATATTTCATGACATGGTTACCAATATGTTTACACCATATAGAAGCGAAAATATGCGCTCTTAACGCTTTCATTAGTTATTAGTGTGAACCAGTGATGCCAATAAACCAAACAAGTATTGCACTTTTTCTCCTCCAGGTGGAGTCAACTAGCTTTTTTTTTTTTAATTTCCCCGCATGCACACAAAAGTCGAACTTCGGTCGAACCTTTCTCGAGCATCAAGTTAAAGGTTCGAAAAAGTCTAACTTGGTCGAACTCCAACCTGAGCTGGTTCGGGACATCCCTAGTTTTGAGTGCGCGGGAGTGGCAGGAGTTGTTGTCATTGGCGATGCAATGTTCTACTCGCACCTAACTTTTTCTTTCGTGAATTGTTTTATGTTTATATTGTTACGTTTTTAATTTACAAGAGACGTCCATAACCAAATTAGACCAGATTGGAAGTGTGTCACGCGCCGTCTGCACGCGCTTCGTCGTCGTCCTCGGTGGGTTCTCGCACGCGCCTCGGCAGCACCGCTACACTATTTCCCCTCAGAGCTTTTTAGTGCCGTTTCTTCCTGGGTTGGTTCGTTCTGATAAACAATTTCGCCACGTTCCATTAAAGATAGACAGTTCTTTTTGCAGGTGTCGTTGCCGATGCTCATCTGCGACAGTTCCTCCGCAACACCAAGATCCAGCACATTGGCGCTTTTTGAAGTTGATGCCCGGAGACTTGTCACTTGGCCGCCGCTAGCTCCTGTTTTCGTCACCCCTGGTGACATGTCTGATCAGAACTCTGATGCCGGCACACATCATATCGGTGCAATGCATAACTGCACATTTGCGCATTTTGAAAACCAACACCGAAAATGAAATGTGCCGGTAAGGCCAAAGTCCAGAAGATGGAACGCTATGTTAACGTTGCTGGTCATGACCTCATCCGCCGAATGTCCAGAACGACAGCCAGAAAAACATTCAAGTCCGGCGCGCACTTACGCGCCTCGATGCCTTGAAGATTTGGGATGCTAATATGGCCATATGCCAACGCAGGATCTTCATTTCACGGCCATAGAATAGTCATGGGGGACATGGCGAAGTGGTACCTTGTTCGTGGCGGTTCCGGCATGAAGATTTGCAGCGTCAGGCAATCCAGCCGCCAGCCATTAGCTCCATGAGACGCCGGCGCTGACCACAATGCAGAGGATAATCTTCCCGAGAGGAGCTTTCCGGGTAACTTGAGGCGCCATGCCAGAAATCCCACTTCTGACACCAAATGTTACGTTTTTAATTTACAAGAGACGTCCATAACCAAATTAGACAAGATTGGAAGTGTGTCACGCGCCGTCTGCACGCGCTTCGTCGTCGTCCTCGGTGGGTGCTAGCACGCGCCATGGCAGCACCGCTACAATATTTCACTCTCGAGGTTCATTTTATTGTATCAAATTATAGAACGCGTAATTACATCACCTATTGCTATAAAAGTGCCACACAACAAGCGCTTGATGCAAACGAAACCGACACTGATCCTGTCTTGCTGCTATCAGACAGATAGACACGGAGCAGACCGATAACGCACGCATCATACACCTTTCTCAGTGAATAAACATATTCATAGGGGAATGCGTGGCCGGCAAATTATTCGTTACTTGCTCGAATTTTCGCGGTTTGTGCGAATATTCGCCGTTTTTTCCCGAATGTTCGGCTTTGGCCGAATGTTCGGGAACTTCCGAATATGCAATTTTTGAATCGAATACGTTTCGAATGAGAAAAATATTCGATTCGTATTCGAAATTTGAATATTCGCACACCCCTAGTTTTTGGCTTTTAGAACACACAATTCTTGGAATTCACCTGAACTCCAGCCTTAACCTCACAACATGAATCAGGAAGATTACGAGCACGTGGAAACAAGGGCTATCGATAATTTGAAGAGTAGCAAGCAAGCTCGGACGAATCGGAGAGCGTATTGCCCGAACCATCGTACAAGCGGCACTCATATTCAAGGTGCTGTATGGTCTGCGGTTCTACAGGCTACAGGAGAAACACATGGAAAAATTGGAAACCCTCCTAAACGAGGCACGAAGGTGCATTTCGGGTCTCCCGAGGAACAACAAGCTAGAGAAGCTCCACGAGTGTGTTCCCTTCCCAAGTTTTGCGGAAATGGCGGAAAACAGGAAGAGATACAAATCCTTACACTTAAAGGGTAACTGCAAAAAAAAAGTGTTTTTTTAAACAGCCCATTTAGGACAAGCACGTCACGAAACAAATCTTCCATGGAAAAACAATTTTTTTTCGAGCAATATTTACGCCGCAGGACGTAATTTAGTTGGAGTCACAACTTTTCCACATTTACAACTCCCGCTCTTTCGACGCGCGTGGAGTGGCTGCTATAAGTCATTCCGTGACGTGTAGCACCCACTTTGTGACGTATATTACTAACTTTGTGGCGCGCGATTTAAAGCGGACGGAATAGCCGCAAACCAAAATGAGTCTCGCGCAATAAATATTGCTGTAAAAAATTTTAATTTTGGCAAAAAATTTGCCTTGTGACATGCTTGTCCCAATTAGGTTGTTTAAAAATACACTTTTTCTTTGCAGTTACCGTTTAAGTATACAAAACAAGGACGCTGCATTGGCGAGCTACTAGATAGAGACTACGAAGATGATGGAAGGATCCCGGATCACCTTCCGCCCTGGGAAATAATTGTTGTGAACGAGCCCAAGCCCATACCTCAAAAAATAGGTAAAGGTAACAAGAAAAGAAGAAAAAGAAAAGCTGAACAACACAAAGCAGAAGTGCAAGTACTTCTAGACAATCCTAACATCACAGTATGCTATACCGATGCAGCCCACTCAGATGAAGGAACAGCAATCGCATGGCATGTCCCTAGAAGAAAATTACGAAAACGGAAACCGTTACTTGCGGCACAGCAAAAGAAGCAGAAGCCAAGGAAATTGCATCTGCGCTACAAAACATAGGAGAATCATTTCCGAGCAACTCAAAGATAATAGTCTTCACAGACTCGCCGGGCATTATCAGAGCATGCAAAACGCATCTCGAAACAAGCACTGTCATTAAAGACGTCCTAATAACAGCCATTGAACTCAAAATGAAGAACGTTAAAACCTCCATAAGGTGGATTCCCGGACACGAAGGGATTAAGGGAAATGAGATCGTCAACGCTGCAGCCAGGGAGCTTTATCGTTCAAAGCTCTGCTGCAGTGGCCTGACGACTTCCCACCCTTCGCCAGGTAAAAACACCGGAGAACAGGAAAACCCCAGGCCTGGCATCTATGACCCAGTAAGAGTCATCGACGTCACCAAGAATGCGATCAAGAAAAGGCTTGCACACAAGAAGAAAGAAGCAGAGTACGGAATGCCATCAGGATTCAAACGTATAAAACGGTTCGTCTAAGAAGGCTTCAAGCTGAATCAGTGATTACTCCGTCAGTCCTCAAGAGCTGGGAAGACAAGAAGAAAGCTCGCAAACATCCAGCTTTTGTTCCGGAGCCGTACAAGTGCAAATACTGTAAGGAGCACACTCCTGCCGACATCCAACACCTCATGTCGGAGTGCAAACAGCACGATGAGGCAAGACACGCAACACTCGAACAACTCGAACCACAGGACCGACCACCCACGCTTCAAGATTGGCTGAACCCGGTCGGGGAGACTGCGAGAAGAAAAATCTTGGGCAGTGTCCTCACCTACCTAGACAAGACCGGCCTGGGAGACGACATATAATTATATTCTACCCCGATAGCCCAACATCCCTGCCCCCTCCAGCCCAACCTTAGCGTAACTGCCAGTTGTACCTTTGCACATTGCAATCAATGTTTCTCATACATACATTAGTTGCAAGGCAGCTGAAAAAAGTCAGCAGAGGTTATAAAATGTCAACAACTTTTCATCCGACATTCTCTAGGAACGGTTTGATACTTGGGCTAGTTGGTGTTGAAACATCTAAAAGGTAACCATGTTGAATTAACCTGAAACTGGGGTAGAGACGAAACATGAAAACGTAGAAGGGACAGAAAACAGACAGGACGACGTCTCAAACTCAGCTAACTTATTTATTTAGTCCACCTCCTTATATAGTTTCAATCTCAAGGTCATCTCCACCAACACAAAAGGACGAAATCTATACAGATCCTTTTGTGTTGGTAGAGATGACCTTGAGATTGAGACTATATAAGTAGGTTGACTAAATAAATGAGTTAGTTGAGTTTGAGACGTCGTCCTGTCTATTTTCTGACCCTTCTGCGTTTTGATGTTTCTTCTCTACCCCAGTCTCAGGTTAATTCAACATGGTTAATATTCACCCGCTCGCCTGTACCCTTACGGTTTTTGCTATCTAAACGGTATTAGCGCAAACCTAGAAAGAAGAGAAAAGATACAGGAAAAGGCGCTACTCACAACTATATTTACTGAAATGAAGAGAAAGAAGAACATCGAAAAATTCATCTGCCCAATAAAGATAAAAAAAAGAAGAAAGATGAAAAATAGAAAGTAGGGTGTTCCTTCGCGGACACATGCTTCAGACACCGGGTCATTTGTTTAAATACCATATCCGTTGTTGGCCGTCACGTTGCCATCATGCAGGGTGTTTTGCATCAATCTTGGCTCGTGCGGGCTCTTCATTCTCAAAGATGATGACAAGCACCTCATCCGTACTCGGCTGACGCTTTGTCATCTTCCTGATGTTTCGCGGCAAGCGTGGTTCATGCTGGTTCTTCATTGTGAGTGTCAAAAAGTATCCATTCTGATGTTAGCCTGAGACTGAGGCAGGAAAAGAGGAAGTTTCAAAGTAGAAGAAAAAAAAGGAACAGTCGAGGGTACGTCTCTAACACAGCTAAAGACAAGTTTATTCGGTCACCCTCTTATATACACTCCACAATCTTCACCACAGAACCTTCGCGACCTCCAAAGCCAAAAGATAACAAAGAACTCTCCACCACAATAATCAAACGACCTTGACAATTCTACAAAGCCCCCCCCCCCCCCCCCTCACCAACACAACCTAGCTCCTCTCTCCCGGAAGACGATCGACCTTCGCGTACATAGCACACCCTCCTCCTCTCCTCCCCGGCCCACAATCCCGAAACAACCCGGCAACAAAAGATACCAATCCACATGATCCAAACCAAAGACACAAAGGAGGAAACCACTTACACCCTTTCACAATCAACAACCACTTTACAAAACTCTCAAATCCGCAAGAAGGTTTTTGCACTGCTGCTAAGGTGTAACGACACTTGACTAATGCAGTTGCCCATTGATTTCATACTTATTGTTTCCTTTTCAACCCTTTTGATGTCGTTTACTTCCCTGTGTATTATTTCTGTTTCGGACCAGCGTGGTACACAATTATTACATTCTTGAACATGTTTCGCTATTTCCGAATCAGTCGCGTTGTTTTTGACATTTCTTTTGTGTTCAGTTAATCTATCATTTATACACCTCGACGTTTGACCCACATACTTAAAACCACATTCCAGGGGAATTTCGTATACCACTCCATTATCACACGGAATAGACTTTTCTCGATGCATTTTTGTGCATTCCCTTACACTCTTGTGGAAGGGCGTGAGCTTATTCAATTTATAGTCGGAACTAAAAACCAGATCAACATCGAACTTTTCTGCACAAGCCTTCAAGTTGTGAGAAATTTTGTGATAGTACGGAATTACAGTAGTTCTATGTTTTGGCCTTTGCTTTGGTTCTGCTCTACATTTGTCTGCAAATTTTACGGATAACTGTTTCCCTACGAATTCATCCTGATAACCAGCACTGCTTAGCCTTCTCCACTGCCTTTTCACTGATTCAGCCAAGAAATGAGTACATGATCTGTCCATTGCATTTGTGATTAAAGACTTGACAATACCTGCTTTGACTGTTTTTGAATGGCAACTGTTTTTTGATAGCAGCGGTTTTGCGTTTTCTTTTCCATATTCCCAACATAGCCCTTTTTCATTGTGAATCATAAGCTCTAAAAACTGCAGTTTACCATGCATGGGTCGTTCGACTGTAAACCTCAGTTCCGGGGCAGCCGATCTGATCAATGCTTCCAGAGTGTCAGATAATCCCTCCCGAAAAGAACAGATCAAAATGTCATCGACATATCTTTTCACAAAACAGGATTCGGACGTCAGTTCTTGCAACTTATCAGATACAATGCAATCCAAAGAATTTAGGTAAATTTCCGCTAACGCCGGTGCTACACTCGACCCAATGCATACTCCCTCTTTCTGTAAATACTTTTTTCCCTGATACTCTACTATTGTTGACTGCAAGTAATAATCAAGAACGGCAAG
The DNA here is from genome assembly GCF_016920785.2 of Ixodes scapularis. Taxonomy (NCBI): domain Eukaryota; kingdom Metazoa; phylum Arthropoda; class Arachnida; order Ixodida; family Ixodidae; genus Ixodes; species Ixodes scapularis. The sequence goes on from NW_024609843.1 coordinate 512,180, forward strand.
AAAACTGTCCACCGATATGCCTGACCGCGATTGGAACCTTACCAAATTCATTTCAAGCACCCCTTTTACCCTTTCCAACAGACGACTCTTCTCTAATGAGTAATAAAGATCCTTGATGTCCATTGACAACATATCTCCTTCCTTTCCATGATGACCTTCGAGTACCGTGATCAACTCACTCAAATTTCTCAGTGACAAAGACTTATCAAGAATTGCATGATTTAAACCTTTTTGAAGAAACACGGAAACTACCTTCTGCCAAGTACCATTCTCATTGATCACCACTCTAAGTGGCATCTCCGGTTTATGATCCTTAATGAAGAACTTTACGCTCAACGCTGATTACGACAGATTTACCATGGTCTTTGCTACGTCCTTAAATTCGTCTTCCTCTAAAATTGAAACTATATTTTTCTTTAACTTTCCGATGTTTCCACCCCATTCTTGAAACAAGGATTCCATCGCTTCACCCGTTTTCGTTTGAAATGATGATTTTGAAAGAACCGCGAATCTACCGGATTTATCCGTTTGTAGCAATTGTAATGACCGATCCTCTAACTCTTTTCTAACCGAGGTGACGACACGACAATTCCTTTTCTCATTTAGGTATCCAATCCCCATTACGTTTTCTATTCTGCCAACAGCCTGTTCAATAAACGCCGCTCTTTCTTCATGCCTGACTATTCTTGCAACCGACTGTATAGAAGAAAATACATCCACCCTTGACGGTTTTACATCAATACAAAACTTCGGTCCGTTTTCCAACACTGCTTGCGTCTTCCTTGATAACATTACGCCACCTGGATTGATAACAGAACCTCCACACATCCGATCGAAAAAAACTAAAAACCCGTGAGTCTCTATCCCTTCCCTCCTGAGATTTCATCTTAATGCTATCCAGAACATGCCTTCGTTTGACATACCACATACGGTTGAAAACTGTCCTCCTGATGCTGTTCCAAATGATGTAGTCCCTGTGCCGCTTGAAATCACCTCCCACCAGGAGCTCCCAAAGTCTTTCGGAAGCGCTGCGTATTTCTTTGATCCGGTGACTTGAGGCTTCTCTGTACGCCTTGAGGATCCTCTTCTTGCCGCTCCAATGGCCCCCCGACGCTGACAGATGTTTGAACGCAGCTGGGTCCACGAACCTTTTTCGGAGGCAGAAGCCGAAATATGCAACCTCGGCCTCCAGCTCCGCCAGTCGACGTCCCAGTCGGTCCAGTACTTCTACTGCTTGAGAAATCCAGGCGGTCGGTGTCGTTGATGATGCGGTTGTACATGAGAAGGGGACCAAGCCTGCTTCAGGTATAATCAATGATATTGTAGTGAGTGCGCAGGCGAGCTGGTGGAAATTAACCATTCTGATGTTAGCCTGAGACTGAGGCAGGAAAAGAGGAAGTTTCAAAGTAGAAGAAAAAGGAACAGTCGAGGGCACGTCTCTAAGACAGCTAAAGACAAGCTTATTCGGTCACCCTCTTATATACACTCCACAATCTTCACCACAGAACCTTCGCGACCTCCAAAGCCAAAAGATAACAAAGAACTCTCCACCACAATAATCAAACGACCTTGACAATCCTACAAAGCCCCCCCCCCCCCCCTCACCAACACAACCTAGCTCCTCTCTCCCGGAAGACGATCGACCTTCGCGTACATAGCACACCCTCCTCCTCTCCTCCCCGGCCCACAATCCCGAAACAACCCGGCAACAAAAGATACCAATCCACATGATCCAAACCAAAGACACAAAGGAGGAAACCACTTACACCCTTTCACAATCAACAACCACTTTACAAAACTCTCAAATCTGCAAGAAGGTTTTTGCACTGCTGCTAAGCTGTAACGACACTTGACTAATGCAGTTGCCCATTGATTTCATTCTTATTGTTTCCTTTACAACCCTTTTGATGTCGTTTACTTCCCTGTGTATTCTTTCTGTTTCGGACCAGCGTGGTATACAATTATTACATTCTTGAACATGTTTCGCTATTTCCGAATCAGTCGCGTTGTTTTTGACATTTCTTTTGTGTTCAGTCAATCTATCATTTATACAGCTCGACGTTTGACCCACATACTTAAAACCACATTCCAGGGGAATTTCGTATACCACTCCATTATCACACGGAATAGACTTTTCTCGATGCATTTTTGTGCATTCCCTTACACTCTTGTGGAAGGGCGTGAGCTTACTCAATTTATAGTCGGAACTAAAAACCAGATCAACATCGAACTTTTTTGCACAAGCCTTCAAGTTGTGAGAAATTTTGTGATAGTACGGAATTACAGTAGTTCTATGTTTTGGCCTTTGCTTTGGTTCTGCTCTACATTTGTCTGCGAATTTTACGGATAACTGTTTCCCTACGAATTCATCCTGATAACCAGCACTGTTTAGCCTTCTCCACTGCCTTTTCACTGATTCAGCCAAGAAATGAGTACATGATCTGTCCATTGCATTTGTGATTAAAGACTTGACAACTTGACTACTTTGTGATTAAAGACTTGACAACTTGACTACTTTGAAACTTCCTCTTTTCCTGCCTCAGTCTCAGGCTAACATCAGAATGGTTAATTTCCACCAGCTCGCCTGCGCACTCACTACAATATCAAAAAGTATATTTTCTTGTATTTAAGTGCAACTGATTAAACACTATTCCTTATCTGCAGATAGGATGTGGTAGGCTTCCAGTACCTCGCGGGTAAGTTTGTCGGTGTGCCTTTGTGTCTTTGGCACAAAGACAAACTGACTCGCGATGTGCTCGAAGCCTACCACATCCTATCTGCAGATAAGGAATGCAAAAGTGTTGAATCGGTTGACTAACAAACAAGAAAATATACTTCTTAACACGCACAATGAAGAACCAGCGTGAACCACGGTTGCCGCGAAACACCAGGAAAGATGACAACGCGTCAGCCAACTACGGATTAGGTGCTTGTCTTCATCTTTGATAATGAAGAGCCCGCACGAGCCAAGATGATGCAGAACACCCTGCATGATGGCAACGGGACAGCCAACAACGGATCTGGTGTTTAAAGAAATGAACTGGTGTACGGAGCATGTGTTCGGGAGGGAACAGGCTACTATTTATTATTCATGTTTCTTCTTTTTTCATCTTTTTGGGGTGATAAAGCTTTACGATGTTTTTCTTTCTCTTCATGTCGTTAAATGTAGTTGTGAGTAGCGCTTTTTCCTCTATCTTCTCTCTTCTCTCTACGTGTGCGCTAAAACCGTTTAGACATTCTCTAGCTTTTTTGTTTAATTTCTTTTGAATATGGCCCAACTTTTAATAAGAAAAGGCATCAGACTCTGTGTCACCTCCAAGGTGATTTTTCCGTAGCCTTTTAATTGAAAAACAACAGCCGTTTAGAAAAAAAAAGAACGCTTTACGCCTAAACTATTCACGCAACGAAGTTTTGGAGGCTTACTATGGCTTACCACTGTGTTCCAAATTGGCTACCGCAGAATAACGTAAAAAAAACAAAAAAACGCGTGATTTTTTTTATACTTCGGTTTTGTTAGGAAATGGTGTTGCTGCGGTATTTGAACGCGCTACATACATCCCACAAAAACACATCAGTAACGAACATAAACATAAGGAGCAGGAGGGACTCAACACCTGAATCACCGTCGCGTTGTATGCTCCAGAGCCTTATATATATATAGCATACATTTTGAAGGTAATCTTTTGGCCGGTGATCCCTTCAACTCTTATTAAAGAAACAAGCATCCGATCTCCTTGTCGGAAGTCTGTCAAAGGGAAAACAGTGTTTCCAAGTTTGTGGACTATATGTCTTACTGAAAAAGCATTGGTACGTGCAACTAACAACAATTTGGCGCAGTCGCTAAAACAACATCCACATAAGTGGCTCCTAGAGAAAATGTTATCGCTTTACTGCATGACACCAGTCAGGACGAAGAGTCAAAGCAGTTGCTCTGATTTAACAAGTTATCCTTTTTACTAGTTGACTAGTTTAATAGCGTCAATAACGTCACTGTAGTCACTTAAAAAGTGAGGAAGACAGAGCGTGTCTTTCGAACGTCTGCAGCCCCCAGCACGCGCTTTATGCTCTCCGTCGTGCTTTGAATGTGCGCTCGCTCGAGGTGAGCGAGACACCGAAGCGATATACTGGATTGAAGGCTCGCGCTGGCGCGACAACTGAAGATCCTCCCTACCGTTCTCCCCTTGTCAGAGACAGTTGAGGAACTTAGCGACTTTCGACATCTAGTCAAGATGTACCACGGTCAATAAAAAGTCAACAGAGAGTGTGTAGCTTTTCTATTGACACTGACTGCAGAGAGTCAGCTGAACATTACCAACACGAAGTAAACAGAACGTCTGCAGTTTTTCCGGTGACACAGTCGACAGGAATTCAACAGATAGAAATCAACTTAAAGTAATAAAAAGTCAACAGCTTGTCTTTTTACGCAGGCTGAATAAAATCATCAGAAAAGTTTTAACACAAAATCAACAAACTTTCTGTTGACCCTGTCAACAGGAAGTTAAAGTCAAAAGAAAGTAAACAGAGTCAACAAAAAGTCAACACTTTCTCAAAAAAGTAAAAACATTTGTATAAGAGTAGGTGCCTGTAGTTGTGTACTTCCAGTATTAGGGAGCTTTAGTAGCTACCTTCCATGATAGATTGACACAAACCAGAACAGGGACTGGCAGAACAAAGCTCAACGTCCAGATATTACGGTCAAATTTCAGTAAGGGCGGTGTTTACGTTTTTGCGCACCTCGAAGGCACAAAAGCGAAGATTCCGCCGAGCTTATTGACTTCTCTACAAAAGCAGAAATAAAAGCACGCCACCGCCTTACCATGAATAGCTCTTACGAAGCTTTATACGGAGTGAGCACTTCACGCAAAAATTGCTGACCTTAGATTAGGGATCAGCTTGTTTCCCGTGCCCTAATCGTTCTACTGAATACGGTTGTGTTGTCCTAGGAATGTGTGCTTCGTCCAAGCCGGCTGGAGTTTGCATGACGATGAACGCCATTGCTCGTCGCAAGGTGATACTCGTTCTTGTCGACTGCATTAGCCCTGTTCTGTTTTACATAAAACTTAAATAAACGCCGAACGGATAATCTTTTGTCGCGTGGTGTATACACCACACCTTCTTTCTTGAGTAGAGTCGCTTGTCACAGTAGTTAGGAATATGTTTGGCACCGTAGACACGGATCTAAATAAAACAGCCGTCTTGGACAGCTATGCGATCACGCTAAACACGCAAACGGCAGTCCGCTCTCCGACCGACGAAGCGTAGAAAACGCTTGCTCCTGTAACTACCTCAAAACTCAGAGGGGGCCGGGGATGCGCAGGGACAATGGCGTTCTTTGTAGGTCGGAACCGGTGCACGAAAACGTCTTACTCATTCTTTATTCTCTGCGTGTAAAAAAGATATACAAAAATGGCCTACTTGTTCTCTTATTCTCTGCGTGTAATTATGGTGCCTGGATCGCGTCTTCGACTGGTGTGTTTAGCGTCCTATCCCGCCCATACATCAAAAGTGGTCCCAATGTGGCAACAAATGACGCGAGTGTCATGCTGTTGCCTGTCGCGATCCTGGCGGTTGGCCGTAGAAATGCTGGCGAAAAGCACGAGCGAACGCGAGTGTCGCTTTCGTCATGGCGTCCCTTTAGGCGTCCCAACTTCCGGCTGCTCCAACTTCCGTGAACTGTCACAGTGGGAAGCGACCTGCAGCAGAACAGGCGTCTGCCACTCCTACCACAACTGTTGGGGCGCCGCCAGGGTCGCAACAGGCGACAGCATGACACTTCTATGACGTCATCAGGAGGAAATCGAGGGACCACTTTTTTGGCCGCGGTAAACACACCAGTCGGAGACGCGTTCCAGGCACCATAGTGTAATGAAGCTATTTGATCTCTATGATTTCAAAATAGTATACATTATAAACAGGAATGTCGCGAGATTGACAGTTTTTTTTTTAATTGTCATTAGCATAACTTTGGAAAGAAGCTGTAACATATTTCATTCGTCACTCGGATTTTTAAGCAGTAGAAATCACGAGAAGATTAATGACTCCAAATGCGTAAAATAACATTGGCAAGAGAATTGAGCACTTTTATGGACTCTAATTTGAATATAGAGTCTCGCAACATATGTGCGCTTAAAGACTATTTTTTTCAAAATTAAACAACTGTTACTACTGTGGATGAGCTAGCAGAGAGGTTATCAACCATTGATGTTTCTTCTTGCACAAATATGTATGGACACTCCTAAAACGTTCTATAGAGCAGCGTCCATAGGCAGAACACAAGGCATCTATAGAAAGACAACTGATTTTTCCTCTATGAAGTCGTCCTAAGGCTGTCCTATAGAATATTGGCAAACGGATGTTCTCTTGACCTCCTCTTCTATTGACGATGTAAGGTCTTCTCATACCCTTTCCATAGTAAGACATCATATAGAGTCCGTTCGGACTCTATAGGGTGTCTAGACAGGATCTTTACGGTGTCTATAGGGTGCCCGCACAGAACCCATATGGGGTCTGCAGAAAAGCCGTACGAGGTCTACAGAGGGTCTCTACAGTATCCGTAGAGAAGCCACTAAGTCTTCAGGGGTATGCTACGGGGTCCGCACCGATCAACGTTACTACACCACGTCAGTTGGGAAACTTTCAAAAAGCCTGCTCTGAAAAAGCGGCACCGACCCATACTCGAAAACCGAACTAATTGCGATCACAACGCCGCCATTTCTTCCACAGCGGGCACTCGGAGAACCGCACGACCGCGTGTACTGGTTTGGGAGTATCTATTTTCGACAGCGTGTGACTGTTCTATTTTCGGTTTAATGAACCAGTTTGTATATACGCAGGATGCCAACCCACCTCTCCCAAATTAGGACGCACCCAAGTCGGGACGCGTTATCTGAAGTCACCGGTGAGACATGGCTGTATAAAAACAATATGAATTGTGCCGCAAATCCCTATAAGGTAAACTTTTATGCAAACATCACGCTCCTGCCTGTTTGTACTAATCTCCAATAAAGGTTTCTACAAAAATGTTTTCAATTTGTTTTTACGTAAAAAGCGTGCTTTGTAACAGTCATTTTTAAGAGTGTAGTGTCCGTAGGGGTCTGCAAAGAAGCCATACAATGTCTATAGATATACTTCGTTTCAGCTTCCGTCCGAGCGCAGCCAGAGGCTGCAGGACGCTTCGCAACTTCGAGAAGAGCATTCCTACGCATCGGAAAGTAGTCTGCAAAAGTATTTTGTTTTTTAAATAACTCTTTTGTGCGTAAACATTGCACAATATTCCAGATGTGTACTACGGCTGAGAATGATTTGCAACTAAAGGAATTAAATATCTGAAGCTTATCTTTCTATTATTATATGTAAATGCATGTTGTTTAGTGAAGACACGTACATCCGCTGGCAACATGGCTGCAGCGCTCGGTTTTTCTGCGTGATTTCGTTCCCGTAATGGCCGAATCATGTGCTTCTCTGCTTTCCTCGCCGGGTCGCTTCAAGATGTCCTTTCGCAAAGGCACGCTTGGGCGTGAGGCGCGAGAGGTCGTGATGAATGTCTACTTTCAAATTCGGCAGGAGACTCCAGCCGCGTCGTACCGCCAATGTGTTGTAAACAAGAAAAGCGTCCGGGCCGCTACAGTTCACTAATACGCTGCAAAATCAGAGCATCGCTTTACCTACCGATCCCATTGAACGCCTAGAAGCTGGTGGAAAGGACTGCGCCTCGAGCCACAAGGAAACTGTAGTAAAGTAGTAAGCTGGACGAGTGTTCCACAAGGAAACATCAACGGCCGGGTTATCGAGCACCTTGCAATGTGTACTTACATCTTGAAACTATGCCGAAATGCCGAACAGGTGGAAAGCTCGGACACACACGCCAGCGGCCAGCCTACGTACTGACATCTCCTGTGACTAAATTCCAGAACGTAGAAGGGCACTTTTAAAGCCTGTAGCAGACGATACCTTTGATACACCCGTAGCAGACGAAATACACGGCGAGCGATGGCGGCGCGGACGAGCAGCGGCGGAGCGGGGTGATATAAAAGTGCTGGCGAGATCGCGTGACCTATTGCCGGCGTGTGATTGGCTCCTGCCACACGTAGCTTTGGCGTCGCTCGGACGGAGGCTGAAACGAAGTATAGTATGTACGCGGTCCGCAAGGAAGCCATACACGGTATACACAGGGTGTGCAGAGAAGCCATACAGGGTCTGCACGGAGTCCTTACGGGGTCCATAGAGAAGCCACTCAGTCTGCAGGGGGTATTCGCAACTTTCAGCGTTGGTGGTACCACGGTGTGAGAATCGCACTCCCTAGCTCCTGGATGATTGGCCTCATAATAAAAGGGCTTGCCTACACCTTCCTGACGTGAAAAAATAACGTAAGGCTCTGATACTGCTCGTATATAGCGAAACTAGTACTTACGCGTCGCAGACCCAGACTAGTAGCGTTGTTCTACGGCGATCACCCAGATGACCGCCATTTTGATAGGCACCAGTGCGCCCCCTATGGGTCGTGAAAAGTGCGATTATTTATGGTGCGCGGCGACCCACATAAACCTACCTCCCACTGAGAAAGTAAAGGAATTGTTCCGGTACATACTGAACACTTTCACCTCCACAATGAATATGCCCAGAGGTTGGACGTGCCTCCAGATATCAATGTAACATATTGATCCCTGGCGCTTAATTATTAACCTTTTTGACTCGGACATCTCGTTGCACCCAAAGAAAACGTCTACTAGGCATCACTTTATTCATGTACCAATATATAGCTGACACCATAGAGAGCCAATAAGATGTCCATTGACTTGCCAGGACCATAGCATGAAAATAGGAAGGAATGTAAAACTTCTGGTTTCGCGAAGATCCGTATAGGGTTGTTGTGGCCGCTCTATGGCAAACCAGCCGTACATAAATGGTCCAAGAACTGTTTAAAGGAATGCATAGGATAGAAAAAGGGGTAATAGAACGGAAAGTATTGACATAGGACGTCCATACATATTTATGTAAGGGTGGCGGACCTCTTGTGGATTGGCAGAGATGATGGAGGTCCTCTTTCGTGGTCAGGGAAAGAGAAATCTAAAGGTTAATTATGATAATGATTTAATAAATTTATATAACTAAGGGCTAGTGTGAAGTAGACCTCTCTTAGTGACACACTGGAGAAAACTCGCCCGAAAACTGAAACCTTTCTTATCCACCTGAGAAAAGACAATTTTTATTGTCGGGCTTGACTGATGAGGTAGGGCTTCGCGGAGCCTAGAATACCTTTGCGGACCCCAAAGGGTCCGCAGACCACCATTTGAGAACCACTGTGCTAGCAGAATATTGCCTTCGTTTGTTTCTTTTTGTTTGTTTTTTGTTGTTAAGTACTTTGTATTGTATAAACTTTTGAATATGATTTCGCCAATGCTGTGTACTTGGGAGCTGAGGACCAGTGAAGCTGCTTGAACAGCTTCTGTAGTCAGCTGCCACCATTCTTGTATAGTGAACAAAGCTATTATTATTATTATGATTAGCTTGACTGTCAGCGAAACATCATTCGAACAAGAAGTCTCCTCCGAGCCCACTCCAGTAAGGATGTCAAGAGATTGATCTAATTTCAGATAGTCTTCGCATCCTACTTAATTGCAACGCCGCGCTTCGAGTGAATATTTCGCATATCTAGTCAAAATCCATAATTATAAATCCAGCTTTAGTACTGTAACGCGAACGTAATCCTTTTTTTGCGCGTCGCCCGATCCATATGGTGCGAATTTGCTCGCGAATTCGCAGCTGCGACATCGCCCGCCGCAGCTCCCAGGCTTTTTTTTAGAGCGCAGCTCTTAGGGACTCGTTCCCGGCTTGAGCGGCATCGGCGTCGGCGTCAGCGTAACCAAGGTCACCCCAAGGTCACGCGGCCCCCAAGGTCATCCCAAGGTCACGTGACCCCCAGAGTTCAGCTGACCCCTCCCCCAGGGTCGCGTGACCCCCAAGGTCACGTGACACCCAAAGTCACGTGACACCTTCGCCGAAGTCACGTGACACCCCCGAGGTCACGTGACCCCCCGCCGAGGTCACGTGACCTCCCGATGACGTCATCGTCACTGATGAAGTCACCGGCATCCGCATCGTCATCGTCATCATCACTGATGACGTCATCAGTGACGTCACTGATGACCTCACCGGCAACCGCATCGTCATCGTCATCATCACTAATGATGTCATCAGTGACGTCACTGATGACGTCACCGGCATCCGCATCGTCATCGTCATCATCACGGATGACGTCACCGACATCCGCATTGTCGTCGTCATTGTCGCTGATGACGTCATCGGAGTCCGCATCGTCATCGTCACTGATGACGTCATCAGTGACGTCACTGATGACATCATTGGCATCGTCACGTGACCCCCCAAGGTCACGTAACCCCCCCAGGTCACTTCACCCCCCCAGTACCCTTCCCTCCTCCTCCTCAAGAGCTGCGCTCTAATTCGGTGTTACAGGGAGTTGTAAACGGCTTTTTTTTCTAAAAAAATGCATACAAGAAACAAAATAAACACGGGAGCCTTTGAGGAAACCAAACAAAATGCTCCAACGCTTACATTTTAAAAAACTCAGTTTTTTTTTTTTGCCGCAGAACGACAAAATTGCAAGTAAAATTGTACCATGAAAATCAAAGTTTACGTCATTTATTCTTCAATAATGATGTATTTCCCCGTGGTTTCAACGAGAACCTTAAGAGCTTCATGCCTGCTACGTTTTCGGGGTTGCGGCAGTCGGTTATGCAGCAGTAAACGGTTCTAATATAGCGGTAATTTCTCCTGCGTTCGTTATCGCAATGGCATGGCATACCTACTCGTGCCGATATTAGTTGTGCGTTTCGTAAACGTTGCCGCGTGGATTTTTGCGGGTGGCGATACTTTTCATTTTACGCTTCTGGTGCTGCACGGAGATCTGGCTCGACTGCGGTAGTTCCCGGAAACGATTGACAAGCTGTACTCCGCGTAACTTTACGTAACACTGAACTTCGCAAAAACCACATCGCCCATGCTGCTTGTCAATAATCGAGATAGCCATCAGCTTAAATACGGTGCTCTCACTGGGCCTGCGATCCTCGAGAAATTTCCGCAAGGGGCCCCCAAAGCGCAAAAGCCCTCAGCACAAATTTATCAGCGTTGCGTGTGTATGCAATACGCTAATATTTATTTGGTGTTCAGTGCATGCGCAGTTACAACCCGCTATTTTCTTGCGTACGCAAAGCTTTTCAGTAGAGTCCACTAAGGCTGTCTAGCGTCTACAGTTCTGACGTTTAATCAATTGCGATGACACCCTGAGTTGTACACGACAGCAAATGGCTATATTAAGAAGAATAGCACAACAAAAAACCCTGAAATACCTTAAATTTGATGCATGAGTATCTTCATAAAGAAGTTGGACACAAGAGAAAATTGTGCGCACAACAAGGGGTATAAATTGAAAGAACTGCTCACAGTACAAGGGCTCGCAGGACAAGCGCGAAACAGGCTGCCAGGCTGTTTCGTTTCATTTTTTTTAGAATATGAACTTGTAAGACAGGGTCTTGCAATGTTATAGGCCAACTTCGTCCAACCAACTGCCTATGTTATCCGCGCCAAATATTGAAGAATCAAAATGAATATATTTATTTGAAGGTTTGGTGAACAACGAAGTGTGGCATTATGTCTCACTCTAACAATAAATAACTTCTTAAAATAAAATGATAAAAATTGTCAAAATAAAATAGTTTCTTGTTACATATAAAAACAATTTCTCAGATTTTTCTTCAATTTTGAAGATTGTTGCGTGTGTACTGTTTACGTGAATTTCCTCGCGAATATAACCGCTGAAAGGACGTACAGAAATCGGAACACACTCATGGGCAAATTTTTGTAGCTATGCAGTCAAAGGTATTGAGGCGACTGCATGAATTACTACGGTGGTGCGTGTATGAATTACTAAAATATTGCTTTTTATTGTTGAAGAACATCGCGAGAATACTATCGTGGTTGGCTCCCATATTGCCATCTAGAAAAAACCGCATGACACATATGCGATTTACCGTAATAAAGGTCGCACAGACAAATTTCATGTTCTGCCATGCTTGTTCGACATATATTGCATGTCACGGGGCATTTTCACCATCTTACGTGATCTCTAAAGAGATAAAATAAAGATACTGATGAATGAACTCGGCACCGCCAAAATCATATTTCAGGAGCTTCGTACCAATTATTCAACTGATTCGGTACGGTTTATTCTTCAGGATATTTTTCGATCCACGCCTCTCAGATATGCACATATATAACATTATGCTTGTCCATTTCTCCTAGACAATTTCTCAATTAGCGAAATGTTAATGAAACTTATGTGATGGTCATCAGCCAAAAATGCGTTGCGTGCTCTATGAGTATCATGTGTGAAGGTATGAGAAATCTTTTTGAACCACAAAAAATGTAAAGGTTATTAATAAAATAATTACTTTCAGGTATTATTTATTATATGTTTTTAACATGAAATTATTCGATGTGAGTCACATAGCTACATCTTCCTTTTCAATGGGAGGCTGCTTGTTTTTCGTAGAGACCATGTAGTCTGAAGTCAAAGGTCAAAATTTATCCTCCAAAAAAAATAAATTATCTACATCGCTGAGGCGGCAACCAGGCTCTTTCTTTAATTTTAATATTATATTTTAATAAACTACTGAAAGCATTATTTTATATTTGATCGTAAATAAACGTAAGGTCTTTAGAAAAGAATAAGCTTCGCGAGGTATCTCACCATTATGATATAACAAAATTCAGAAGACCTTGCGTGCGGCATTAATGAGAGCCTCTTCCGTTTCGCAGAAAGCGTTTTTTTTATGAAATTAGCCACCCCCTGCTGCATAATAAGTAGAAGAATTATCTGCGTACAACCTTTTTCTCACTCGATGCCTTAGTGTCTTTATGATCAAGTTCTGTTTTATGTCAATTACTTGTAAACTTATTAAAGGTGAATATTATGAGTGTGCTGAAGATAAAGCAAATGGTTCGTTGTAATGAGGCAGGAAGCAACTTCGTGCTTTTCTAGACCGGTATTTTGGCAGATTAAGTAACAATTCACTGATAATATACCAAATTGGGTGTGCGCTCGTGTATGGGTAAACCCGCGTGTTTGCGCTTGCTTGGGTTCGCTCCTTTCGGACCCTCAATTTAGGCTTTTTGGATGGTAGAGCATCTAAAATAAAAGAGCGCGCAGTCACTGCGTAAGGTGTTTGCTATTATTGTTCACGCCGCTCTAAGCCTTGGCCCAGCTTTAAGCATGCCGTCGGTACGCACTTATATATTGGTGACTGAAAATATAAGTGAGAATCACGCGCTCCCAAACATCATCAGGGACGATGTGCTCTACTTCTTGGTGACAATGATTTTATGCTGTTGCACGTTTTGCCAACACCGTCACTATACCATACCTATTTGTTTTACTTGTTTTCCGTTGATCGGAATGTTCTTCAAAACAGGCGTATACATTTTACTACTTGCGTGTCAGAAAGCAAAACCTGTATGGGTGCGGGATATTGAGGCTATGCACTTGGTATATCAAACAATTGGAATAATGTGGAATTTCAATCAAGTTTATGTAAGTCTCACAAGAGCGTTGTACTCATTAATTTATTGCCTCTCCACTTAAGAATTTTTTTTCGTGTGTCGTAATTTTTTAGGTTAGAACCAAAGTCGGCTTTAAGGGCGGGGGGAGGTGTGAAGCGTGAAAAAAAGTGGTAACAATATTTTGTCTCTAATTAAGTTGTTTGGGCTACTTCTTGATGCACTAGTACTCGAGACGCTCCATGAATTCACGTGTTGTAATGATACCCGCTTTTGAGGAAGGCGCTTTGTATGTGATGTTGTGTCTTTAGTACATCAAGTGGCAATTTATGAAGCTACTGCTTCATAAATTGCAATCACTTAACATCGCCTCACGAGTAGTAACTGGATCCACGCCTATTTTAACTAACCGCCTACAATTTCGTCACTGCTAATAATACCAATTCTCGCACTGTTCCTGTCAATTCAGGCGTTCCACAGGGCTCCGTGCTTGGTCCGATACTGTTTCTTATTTACATTAATGACTTTGTACTAAACATCTTCCATTTACCTGTTTGCTGAGGATTGCTTAGTATGTAGAAAAATAACTGATATGTGACACATTGGTGGGCACGGCGAAACCATGAGAGGTATGTGGCTAATGAGGGTGAGTTCTACTTGCTACAGGTTTTGCTACTTCCGACTACGCTTTATTCGGCCGATGGTGGCTGCGCTTTTGTTGACTGCGGGTGTCCTCGTCACGATGAGTCGGCAACAATCTGTCAGCACAAGTTTGTTTCTACCAACGTGACTACAGCGGCGCCACTTATGTCCGAGGGGATTTGCACCACGGGACCTGTGACGTCATCTGCAGCATCTACTACAAAAGATACTCCCCAGCAATATTTCTTCAGTGGGCACGGCGAAACCATGAGAGGCATGTGGCTAACGAGGGTGGCCGTTTTTCTTGCTACAGGTTAGTTAATGCACATCCTCTTTCAGCAGTAATAATTTAGCACTTATGATTGTGTTGGGCCCACGGTGCCTAAAGAGATGTGTCTATGATTGCTTTCTTGTTTCTTGGTTACTGGTGTGCGGTGACGTGGAGTCTAATCCCTGCCCCCTTAGCCTGGAAATGCTTCAAACCCTACTTGATGGTCAAGCGACCATACAGAGAGATATAACCGAGTTTCGCAACCAGCAAACTGCAACCGACAAAACAGTAAATGTCATGCACGCAAAATTCACTGAGATGGATGGAATCCTAAAAGAGCTAAGAGAGAAGTGTAGTCAGACAGACCAGCTAGATATCAGTGTTAATTCTCTTCGGAGTACTGTGCTCCAACAAAGCATAAACACTTCTGACCTTGAGGACCATTCTCGGCGCTCAAATCTAGTCATTTTTGGCGTCGCGGAAAGTCCGAATAAAAACGAGAACTGAGGAGTAAAGTATAATCTGACATATTTGCTGACAAATGGTGTGTGCCTGGTACTTCAATTACCAGAATACACAGGCTAGGAAGAAATGGCACCGAAAGACCAGTTATTATGTACTTTCAAGATTTCACCGAAAAGCAGTAAGTCCTCAAAAACGCAAAAAAGTTAAAAGGGTCTAAAGTGTTAATTCAGAATGACTCTTCACAGAGCATGCAACATAAAAGAAACAGGTTGTCAGAAAGTGCCAAACACGATAAGGTTAACGGTAAGAGGGTCTTTCTGGTTCACGATAAGCTCCGAATTAATGATGACTCGTACATCTGGGACGAGACTGCAAATGAACGCGTACTGCTTTCCTTTGCGTCACCAGCTTATTCCAAAGATTGGCGGGCAGTTCCACAAGCTGTAATAAAACAATTGCGGTTGGTAAATTTCAATGCTCGTAGCATTAGTAACAAATGGGTAGGCTCGAGCTCATTTTATTGAGCTACGATCCTCACGTGATGATCATCACAGAAACCTGGCTTACTAGTGAAATTAATGATAATGAAGTAATCCCGTCATGGCACAAAATATTTAAAAGAG
The DNA here is from genome assembly GCF_016920785.2 of Ixodes scapularis. Taxonomy (NCBI): domain Eukaryota; kingdom Metazoa; phylum Arthropoda; class Arachnida; order Ixodida; family Ixodidae; genus Ixodes; species Ixodes scapularis. The sequence goes on from NW_024609843.1 coordinate 527,753, forward strand.
ATCGTTCATCGGGGGGGGGGGGGGGGGGGGGGGAGGTGTTGCAATCGTGCTCACATTATCAATCGACGCTGTTTTCCTAGATCAGATAGAGGATCAGGAAGGTATGTTCCATAGAGTGAATGTGTGCGATTCCAGTGTCATTTTTTGTGCTGTGTATAAGCCCCCAACTTCACCCGCTGACGTTTTACTAAGGTTGATGATCATTTACTACGATTTCAAAATGAGAATGTTATCCTCTCTGGCGACTTTAATCTCCCAGATATTAGCTGGACGAGTGTCTCAAATGTATCCATTGAAAATGCTACAATAATTTGTGACATAATGTTTGCATGTGATTTATCACATATTGTAACAGAGTTCACACGTGTCCAGGGCTTAAGCAGTTCGTTTTTAGACCTAATTTTTGTAACCACTGCCTTTTCTGACTGCCATGTGAGTGTTGAAAATATTGTGTCGGAACACACGTTACTATACGTTTGCTGTTCTTTGGTAGCGCTTCCAGCCAATAAAAGACACACAGTGACGACTGTCAAAGATTTCAGTCGTGCTGATGATGACAGTGTTGTTGAATATTTAGATTCGGACTTTGCTGACTTTCAAATAACTGATTCGAATATATTGGTTCTTCGGCAAAGATTTAAGCTTATGTGCGCCTTTTGCTTAGACAAGTCCATTCCTATAAACACAGGTCTCCAAAACGAAGCAATGCGCGGATTAATAGAAACATAATATATCTAAAACGTTGACTAAAAATAATAAGAAAAAGACAATGTAATCCCGAAAGGGCACGTGAGTTATAGACTGGGTTAACCAGCAGAATTGCACAGGCTAAAGAATGCTACTTCGTAAATGATTTGCCGTTTTTTCTGAAGGATGACCCTGAAACAGTTTCGAGATACCTGGCCAACAAGGATAATTCTGCTGAATAAAATTGTGTTAATTCACAGACTTGTTTCAGATAAAAAAAATTACTCAGAGTTTGAACTTCCATTTTCAGTCAGGTTTTGGAGAAAACGACAATGTAATCCCGAAAGGGCACGTGAGTTATAGACTGGGTTAACCAGCAGAATTGCACAGGCTAAAGAATGCTACTTCGTAAATGATTTGCCGTTTTTTTCTGAAGGACGACCTTGAAACAGTTTCGAGATACCTGGCCAACAAGGATAATTCTGCTGAATAAAATTGTGTTAATTCACAGACTTGTTTCAGATAAAAAAACTTGCTCAGAATTTGAACTTCCATTTTCAGTCAGGTTTTGGAGAAAACGGCAATGTAATCCCGAAAGGGCACGTGAGTTTTAGACTGGGTTAACCAGCAGAATTGCACAGGCTAAAGAATGCTACTTCATAAATGATTTGCCGTTTTTTCTGAAGGATGACCCTGAAACAGTTTCGAGATACCTGGCCAACAAGGATAATTCTGCTGAATAAAATTGTGTTAATTCACAGACTTGTTTCAGATAAAAAAAATTGCTCAGAATTTGAACTTCCATTTTCAGTCAGGTTTCGGAGAAAAAGACGAGTATGCACGTCGCGGTTCCTCGTCAACCATGAATGCTGATTTTTAATTTTTATCAAGGTGTTTTGTTAGTGCTGTTAACTCTAGAAACCAAGTCAAGCGTAGGCCCCGATAAGATTCCAAATATTTTTCTCCGGCGGTACGCAGTCACTGGCGCTTTTTTGGCAATAATATTTCAAACTTCGTTTATCACCAGTGTGCTTCCGAATGACTGGATATTAGCACGTGTCGTCCCTGTATTCAAGGAAGGAGACCCATTATTGCTAAGAAACTATCGTCCCACTTTTCTCATATGTAAATACTGCAAAGTCGTAACACCTGTATTTCAAAATTTATTTCTTCCTTCTTGGAGGAAAACAACATTTTGTCTCCTTTCCAACATGGTATCAGGAGTGGGTTTTCCACTACAACTCAGCTTTCAACCACGGTCCGCGACTTCACCACTAGTCTCGATAAATCTGGTCAGGTGGACGTAATATTCTTGGATTTTAGTAAAGCCTTTGACAGAGTCCCTCATGGAAAATTCGTATTTAAATTAGAAAATGTTGGTCTTCCGATACCTGTTATTAAATGGACTAAATCATACCTACAAGGGCGTAACCAGTTGGTTGACATTAATTGGGGGGGGGGGGGGGTGGAGGGGGAATTTCAAAGGGGTTGCGTTTAGCTTAGGGTGTACCCCAGGGCAGCGTTCTGGGGCCCTTTTCATTTCTAATATACATTAATACTATTGTTTCAGTCATCTATGAAAGTGTAAGCATTAAACTTTTTTCGGATGATTGTGTTCTGTTCAAATATATAACAAGCTCATCGGACCAGTATGCAATAAACTCTTCACTTTCAAAATTGCAGATTAGTATGCCGAACAGAAAATGAAATTGAATTCTGAAAAAAAAAAACTGTTTTATTACGGGTTACCAACAAAAAATGTTCGCTTTATTTTATTTATGATATCTGTAGCTCCCCCGTACGCGAAGTTTCGGAGTATAAGTATCTTCGACTCTCTCATGGGATACACGTATCGATAACACCTGTTCAACCGCATTCCGTAAACTTGGTTTCCTTAAGCGCAACTAATGAAAACACCATCTAGTGCCAGACTTTTAGCTTATAACACTTTCGTGCGATCGAAACTTAAATACTCCAGACTTGTCTTCGATCCGTTCTCAAAAAAGAACATTTCGAAACTGGAAATGGTTCAAAGGCGCGCGGTTAGATTCATCTGTCGAAAATTTAAAAGATTAGACTCTGCATCACACCTTATACAAACGAATGGGATAGTTACACTTGAGCTGCGTAGGAAGTTCTCCAGGCTAATTTTTTTTAAATTCATATAGTACGAAACAATGTACGGCTTGGGACACATAGTCACCTCATTCCGTTTACTAATTTATTTATTTATTTATTCTGCTTAAATGGATACTTCAACGAAATATGAAATATTCCCGTTGTGTTCAAAAATAGGTTGAATATGATCCACAATATCCGTAAAAGACATTCGCACGTTTGTATTTTGAGCGTGGTGGCTATATTTTTCGTTATAAACGGCCCACTCTGGCAAGCGCTCGAAGAAGGCCCAGGGGAGACCACGTGACATTCAACGGGATCGTGACGTAGGTCATCTCGGGACGAGCAAAGCCATGGCGAGGCTGACGTCGAGAGGATGGCCTAGTCGTTCCAGCCACCGAAGCGGCTGCTTTTGTACGAAGTTTGAGTGACGGGTTAATCTTCTGTAACCTTGTAGGGGGACAATAGCAACTTTTGCGACACACAAAAGGCATTCTCGGGAAGAGGAGTGTTCCTCCTGCCCATCTTCTTTCGTCGTGGTCGGAGGCGAGACAGCCTCCGTCACTAGTTGTCAAGGTTCCTAGACGAGCACTACAAACGAGGCGTTAGCGCCATCCACCAGGCACTCTTTGCTAATCGTTTAATTCGTTTTAAATTTCCTTTTCGAGACTTTTTTAACAAGATATTGGTATGTTCGATGTGATACTGCTCCTTTGAACACATATAGACCAAAAAATGAGCGCTGAAATTTCGTTGTAGTATCCCTTTAATGTGCCATCAACAGCTCGAGGCCTTATTAGTGTGCACATATTACGAACAATAAAAGAACAGATACACATACAGACCAACAAACAAGCAAGACGTGGCAATGACACGACCAACGAAGCACCATAGTCAATATTTATTAACACCAATCTATGCAGGCACTAATCGTTTCAAAGTTTCGTTCTTTCCCCGCACCATCTCGGAATGGAACTCTCTTGCTTCCAGCGTTTTTGAGGCAGCCGATTTTTGTGATGCCATTGATAGTTATTTTTCTTATATGTGCTTACTTTTTTGTGTAAATATCTTGCATGTTAGTATTTTGCACATCACTCTCTTGTATTGTGTTTATTGGTATATGCCTCGAATATGTATATCAATGTGTTTTATTTTTGGTTACAAAAGTGCTTAATTATATTTTACTTGTCGTTCTTTCCATTCCTGCTTGGGCCAGTTGTTGGCCTGCAGTATGTTCTAAATAAAAAAAAGACTTACTTCTACAATCAGACCTTAACCAGATATCATTAAAGTGTAACCAGTGGCTAATGGAACTAAACACTGACAAATGTAAATATATGAGAATATCACAAGTGTTGTCTCTGTCTAACACCTATCACCTTCACGGTAAGCCTCTCGCATCAGTGTCAAGTTGCAAATACCTTGATGTTCATATAACGTCTAACCTTTCTGGGAAACTTCATGTCGAATACAAGATTAACAATGCCAATCGTATGTTAGGATACCTTAAAGGAAATTTCTATGTCGCTCCGTCGTCCCCGAAACTAACCGTGCACAAAACTCTAATCAGCCGAAAATTAGAATATGCTGCAGCTGTGTGGGACCCCTCCCACTCTCCACTAATTTCCCTTATCGAATCTGTCCAAAACCGTTCAGCCCGTTTTATCATGTCGAAATGTCATTGCACTGCCAGCGTTTCTACCATGAAAATCTCTTTAGGCCTGCCATCACTAACGCATCGCCGTAAAATCCTTCGTTTGTATCTTTTTCATAAAATATTTCATGAAAATGCTGACCTTCTTCGTAAACTAATTATCCCACCATTCTACATCTCTGCTCGCATTGATCATAGCCATAAAGTTGGTATGCCAAATTTTAAGACTTCATTGTTTCAATATTTTTTTATTCCCCAAACATCATTGGATTGTAACACCACCTTTCCGCCTCAACAGCTAACATTACTGATAATGTTTTGTTCAAGAGGGTTCTAACTAACATGCGCACATTGTAATTATTATTTTGATGTCCACTCTCTTCTACAATGGATTACCTTGAGGGTATTTGAAATAAAGAAATAAATAGATAAATAGATAAGTAATGCTTCTCAAATAGTGTACTCCTGCAGACCTTATGACCTTAACTAAGCCTCCACGGTTATTTCTCCTGCTTTCAGTATTCAAAAGGCTTTCTGTGAAAGCGCAATATTAAGGACTCAATCTTTAGACTATATCACAATCTGAAAGATAATTGAGCTAGTCGGAACTGCTGGCAAAGCAAGAACCCTGAGCGAGCGTTTGAGCTCATATGTTTCGAGGGTGTACCTTTTTTTCCCTCGCTCATATGTAATTCGCCCTTTCTTAGAGTGTATTCTCCTGAATTTCCGATACTACATAGGCGTTTAGTGAATTTTATACTGAGTACCAACTACATTTGTGAGCTCTTAACTTCTGATTGCTTATTATACACTAACAAACATTTGATCGCGGCTGCAATGCATAGGTGTATTTGGTTGAGCCAATAAGAGACGAGGTCTTTATTTTCAAATCTCTAAGTGGTTGTTGCCATAGACAAACTTACAGAGTTTCCATGAGACAAAGGGATTACGTGTATTTTCGGACAAAAAACGAGGGGAAATAAAAATATCTGCAACAAGAACATGAGAGACGCAAGCTCGTTTGGGTCGCTACTTAAGGGAGAGGTACAGCCAACCTCACGCGATTAGGCATGACATCTTGGCAGGGCATGTTATGCTACGTAAAGACTGAAGTTAAGTGAATCATATGGTTGATGCCTCATGAAGGTCGTCTATAGTATCTACATCCTCGCTGTTGTCTTTTTATTTTGAGATGGGAGCCTGTCAGTTCAGCCTCGACTGCGATGTCCAAAGCACACCTCTAAAAAAAGAAAAAAAAAAGAAAGAAACGCATTAAGAGAGATTAACAGATGGGAACTCTTTCGCCAGAGTTTGTAATAAACATTTTTAATTGGCATATTTTTTTATATACGTTAACTACTTGGCGCAATGAAGAATAGCTCCGTGCTTTTGAAACGAACTCGATACTATGCGGAGAGCAAGTCGCCTGCTTCTTCTGCAGGAGTTGTGCTGATATCAGAACGACGTCGAGCTCTGATTGGCTCTTATGGAAGGATAGTAGGTAGACCTCAAACCACTATCCTTCATTCAGAACCAATCAGAGCTCGGCGTTCGCACGTCACCACAACACCTGCAAAAGAAGCAAGCAAACTTATGCTCCGCACGCTTAGTGTCATTGTAAGTCCTACCACTGCCGACGGAAGGGTTCGATCGGGCCAATCATTCAGTACCATAAGTGCATCGTCACTGAACTCGTCGTCATTGAGCGTTTCCTCTGTACGGCAAGTCCAATCGTGCACAGTGAATGCCCCGTGATCCATCGCCTTTCTATGTGCCAGATTGGTTTAGCCGGAAGTGACAAACGCCCTAAAGACGACGAGAGCCGCGACTATGAACTGTTTCGCTCAGCTTGATTGGCTCCATCGGAGTGTGACGTTGTATGCGGTCGGATTTAATGTAAAAGGGAGTATGGGATGTATCATGAAACTAGCGCCTTTTCGCGAGATCGTTTTTTTTCTCCCGATGCCTTTGAAATATCCGAAAGGTTAATAAAGCACAAAGAGTATGCAGACCGAAATCTTCTCCGCCTCTGCCCAACGTGTTCGTCATATGTGTGCGTCGACGCGTAACACCCCCGCGTTCTTACACCCGCCCCGTGTGAGTGACCTCCCTACGCATGAATATAAGTAATATCCCTGCGAGACAAAAGCCCTTCGACAGGAAGGACTTTGTCCCAAAAGGAGAAAATCGGACGAGACGGCGCAGTTAAATTCGTATCCTCCCAAATAGAATTTTTAGCCTCGGAAAAATATGGATTTAGGGGCTCATTTTTATGTTTGTCTCTATATGCAATTATAAATTTCTTTTTAGGTTAATTAGAAGAGGGATCCATCTGGTATGAGTTCTTAGTGCTGCTCTCATTTCCATTGGTTCTATTTTTTTATATATATTAAACGAGGCTGAAGCACATAAAAAGACGGAGTTAAGAGCGGACCGCTATGGTTTGTTGTCCCTGAATGGGATTATAGCACTTAAATTATATAGAATAAAAGACGTAAGCATATTTTATTTTGAAATACAGCGCGGCAATTGAAGCGGACGGGGAATTCCGAGAGACTCTAGAAAGCCTGTTATCTGTCAAAGGAGTCGTGGCGTCATCGTTGGCCTATCTGAGCTAGCTTAGAGGCGCGCAAGAGTGATCTCGCATCGCCGATGACGTCGCCTTCCTCTCTGCTCTCCGGGATTAGAGGAGCAGCAGGGAGGCGGAGAAACAGTAAAATTTTAAACGGCGGTAACGTCGCTCCATCCGTAAAAAAACAAATATAAAACATTACACCCGTGATTTTAAGCCAAGTCCATCTCATTTGCACACCAACACTTTTAGTAATCGTTTTTCTTTTTATCGCGTGACAATCGTACCGTACGGCCGTCCTATGATATTGTTTTATTTATTTCTTACTAACGTGCTCGTTATCTTTTTCAATGTCTCGCGCGTAAAGTGATTCCTGTCACCCCGTTGCTGTTTTTTGTCTTTATTTTATTTTGGTTGTCCGCTTCTTTTGCGGATCGCAAGTTTTTTTTTTCCCTCTCTTTTTATAGCACGCGCGACGTTAGTTGTTTGTTTTTGCTGCTTTGATGCGTGCTCTCGTCCAGATTCAAGCTGCTGTCCGCCGGAAGCCGGTCGAGGCTCCACTGACCATGGCCTAACGCGCAGGCATGATCTTCTAATTAGTCTTGGATTATTTACGCCGACTTAGACCGTTCCGAGGAGCTTCACTAGACTGAATGTAGGTGCGCCAAATGGGTTTTCGTACACGTTCTTCGTCTGCCCGACGGTCTCACTCCAGAACGCCGGTCCCGAGATATATCAGAACACGCAGTAAAAGTGCTTTGTTCTCGCCTACGTCTGCCCCGGCTCCCACGAACCGTTGGTGCTGGGTATTGCCGCGAGAGTCGGCGACAGAAGAGGTGCCCTCGTAATCCTGTCTGAGCCGGAGAGTTCGAGGGCGTCGATATTGCGCCGACGGCGGCTGGAGGATTTTTGCTCGAGCAAAGAATGTCCCGTGAGGTCGCTGATCGCTATTCGCACCGGGATGTTTTGGTGGCGCTCTTTAATGCGTGGTTTCCATCCGTGGCACTCCAGTCACGATTTGGTGCCATGTCACGTTGTTGGGATTTGGCTCTACCCTACGGCTTTGGGTTTAGTCTCGCTGCAGCGCCATGCTGACTTTAGTACAACTTGCGGTCACCAGGGGATTCAGATGGCGCTGCGGACGCCCAGAGTTCACCAGTTCTCGTCCTATGGACCGTATTCGCAACTCCAACGCCCTATAGGTGGCGGGTAGGTAGATTCAAGATGGCGGAAGAGACGGGGATAGATTCTCCAGGATATCCCGCGCGCCTGCTCGCGCTGACGCTGTTCAGCGCGCTAAAAATTACTTATTGGTCTACAAATGCGAAGCGGTTATGAAGGGATCATATTACAGGTGACGTAGATGCTGATGCACGTTAGGAAAACGAGCATGCTGTTATTTAAAAGTTGCAGAAACCTCAAATTGCGAAGCTTTGGGGTGAGCGAGCGCATTTTAGGCACCGGCCAGGTTACTGTTTGTGGCAGAATATTTTTGAGGGCGATGAAGATATGTTTGTGGCTTTGCCTGGCCATTAGTTCTCTAAAAAAAGAACCGAGAACGCCGACCGTCAAGCTTCGGAAGAGCAGCGTTCATAGTATTGGTGTCTTCGCGTCTCAGGCTCACAACTCGCTGCTCGCCGTCTCGGGGTTAGTGTATTGCAACACGTCATCAAACTGCTCTATGGTTATTGATAGAAAGGTTTGTTACCGCAGGCTACCGTGCGGTGCAGCATTACAACCGCAAGCTCGCGCTGTGCCTTTGAAGTACAATTTTCAGTGCGCGCCAGGAGCGTTGCAGTGCTCATCATTCTAAAAAAAAAAAAAAAAAAAAAAATGTTGTAGTCTTTACATCCCTTGGCACATATACGACACTCCAAAACTTGAGTTCGCCGTGCAGTCCATCGACGTCCAACTGACGGCCCCAACCTTTACGAGAGGCTTGATGACAGTGCATTATAAGATATTAAACAGCTAAAGTACGCATCAAAGAGTACCGAAAAAAAAAAAAACGAGGTTTTGCAGTAGGGCCAAGAAAACCCCGACTATTAATATTTTTTTACAGTCATTCACACTTACTTGGGTTATTTTAAGAAGTTGCACAACTCGGTTAACAAGTCGCTCGTGAAAGTTGGTAGCACTGGTTGAACGTCAGTGCGCTGTACGTCCAAACGAAGTTTAGGGGTGTCGTACGCTTTGCAAAAACTGCCTATTAACATAACCGGCGTGTTTAGGGGTTTTATTTATCGCTTTATCAAAAATAAATATTTTAATGTACCGTACATGGTTTGCACCGCGTTATTTGCAACATTGCGGTCCCTCTGGCTAAAATTGCGCGTTCTAAGCTCTCGTCACAAACGGCTACCTAACACAGAACCGCTTAAAATGCTTCTAGCCTTTCTTTATTTGCTTTGTAATCACGTGAAGGCAAGTACGGGTATTCTGTCTTTTTGAAGTGCTTGGAATAAATGGTCATGTTCTTTGTAACGGCCTTAAAACGCGAACCCATTCCCGATTTGTATTGCTCGACGTACCGTTGCGCGACGAGCTTTCTCCTACTTATGGCAAAGAATAGACTTTCCGTAGACCGTACTATAGAGTTCTTCATTATTAGTGGGAGCGTTTTTTGTCACGTTGAGTACAGATTGAGCTGGCGGCCATGCACAAGACCAGAAATCCGCCGCGTATGCGATACACGAAAAGTCCCTAATAAAATTAGACATCCCGGTCCTTCGTGCAAGGCCGTTGCAAGGCGGAGAACAAGAATTCATTTTTTAACGCGTTCACTTTTTTCGTTAAAACGGCTTCACGCATCAAGGCCGACAGTCCCTGCCACCGTTTCCGCGCCGCCGCCGCCGCCGCCGCCGCCGTCCCCGCTCCTCTGCTTCTCCGTTCGTCCGCGGGAGGGCGAGCGGCGCGCTGGAGTTGCGAATAGGCCTCTGCACACCTGCGAAGAGGCCACCGCGCCCAGAGGGGATAAAAACGTGACCCTCGTCTGGGTCATGGAGGTATTATAACGAGCGCTTAAGAGCAGCGGGCACTAGTGCCTACGCGACATCTGGGATGCGAATTGAAGCAGACAGAAACCGGTACACTTCTGCTGTGTTCCTGTTCGTTCTTATTGAAAAAAACCCGCTGGTATTTTGTCTCTTTGCCGGAGATTAACGGGGATTACTTTTGTTATTTGAGTCATAGCGAGTTTTTACATGTATTAACATAGTAAAAATGTAACTGCTTGAATACATTTGTTTTTCATTGGTGAGAAATTTTAAACTTCGCTATATTTCAGGATCATGTCCAAGCGACGAATCTAAGTAAACTAATCATTAAAAGAGATTTAGAATGTGCGGAAGGTGCGGTAGCATTCCGACGATGCTAACTATTGCTATTATGCCAGCCCTGTTACTATAACAAATGACCCTATCATGCAATTTTACGAGCGGGCAAAACACCTAAAACGGGGAAAAAAAAACTCAAATAGGTCTTATAAATTTTTTGTGTTATTTTATATGGCGGAGATCTTTTATCGGGCACTTGTTTTCTGGCTTTTCAAAATTTTCACACATTTCACGCGTACTGACGACGCTCAGAATTCTAGAATACCGTATTTACTCGAGTAATAGCCGCACTGTTTATGAAGAAAACCAGAAGGTTCACTACTCGTGGAGCACGCAGATTGCCAATCACTGCAATCGACAGCATAATTCCAGCTGTTTACAGGACAGAGATAGCGTCTTCAAGCGAAGAAACCATCTGTGAAGATTCCATTTGTATGAAGAATCGTGTTCTCGATCTGGTTATTCGCTATGTTACCTATGCGCAACGCAATGGTTGGCTGTATATGTGTCCTGTGGGAAAGTAGACGCAAGGGCCTTGTTCATAAATAGTGCGGCCATTACTCGAGTAAATACGGTATGCCCCTTCGCATCGAGCAGAGAGAATGAATCGAAAGTTATATATTGCAAATCGATCTACAATCACTTGGCCTTGAGTAAATTTCATCAAATAAACCAGGGGTGGCCAGACGGACATATGTAAAGAACCATAAAAAAACAGAACTTTTATCTGATAAGGCACAATAAAAAGGAAATGTGGCTTTTTTTTTTTTACATTTTAGTATCTCAGCGGGTGGCCAGTGTTAATTCTGCTCACAAGACGGTCGCCCATTATGTCATTTATCCGGTTGGGCCGATCTGTTTAAGATCATGCACTTAAGAAAACAAAAAAAAAAAAAATCTCCTTGACCAATATTTCCACTTACGTGTCTGAGAAAGGTTTAAAGCTGTTTTGGATTTAATAACTTTTTCTAATACTAGTTCTTATAATCAAGCGCTGTAAAAAAATGAAATGCACCCGCTTTTTCCCAAAGGAGTGAATTACCGGTAGTCAATTTGCGACTGGCTACTCTCTGCATCAATTTTTCAAAAGCACACTAGCGCCTGGTGTATCTCTAGCGTGCATTACAGCATATACAATTTTGTTTTTGTACATTTAGACGGCTTGCGAAATTGGGTTTTTCAACGCACCGCGCAACCATTTACTACAGAACCTCAAACAGGTGGTGGAAGTATACAATTAAATAAATAAAAAATATATACTCTCCTTGCTAAATAAAAAAAAAAAAACTTGTTCTGGGCAATCTACGTCCGCTACTTGGCAAACGATGTACGCGTAGAAAGAAGTGCTGACGAGAGATGGCGTACGACGCATCGAAAAAGCGCCGGCACATTCGTTTCTTTTCGATTCGATCTTGACGCGGCGTGCGCCATCTGGCAGCAGCACGTTTCTCTATGCTGCGTCCTCTGTGAAGTAGCGAACGTAGATTGTCCTGTACAAGTTTTAGTATTTTTATTCTTTTAAACAAGGTAGGTTCGTTCCTTCATTTTTTTTTACTGTAAATTTTTATTATTTTCTTGTACTTACCTAGTACATTGCAGCGCGAAACCTCGAGAAGCTAATTTTTGCAGGCTACCTCATGTGCCTTAAAAGCGTTAGTTTACATACTGTATAATAGCCTTATGAACCGGGTGTCCGCAATCACTTTTTGCACCGGCGAATGGCAGGTAGGTGTTGTGCTTTGCAACGGACTACTCTCGCTCCACATGAACCTTGCCCGCTTGCTGGAAAGTCTGTCAGCAGAAAGTTTTTCCTAGGTTGATAGCAATATAAAACAAACGACCAATTTTGAACTTTTATAAAAAGAAAAAGTGTACTTAAAGTGTATTTTTAGCATATTATCACACCCCGAAGTATACTTCTGATCACCGTCCTAAAAATTACTCCGAAACATGCCCGAAATATCTTTCCTCGTTCCTTCTCAATCTGGAAACGAGTCACCATTACCAGTCCCCGTGGTTAGAAAGGAACGTGTTCACGTTACATCTCTAAGATTTGAACGTTTCATTACATCAACGTTACATTCGCGCAATTTATTCTAATATTGTGCTAGATAATTCATACAGGAAGATCCATTGGTGGATTCTTAGGGAATGCTTTAGCATGAAACTCGGAAACGCCACACATGTCCCCTTTTGGGAAAAGCCAACGCTGACTCCTTCACTTTTCTCTTTTGGCTTTCTCTTTTGGATTTTTCTTTTGTCTTTCTCCTTTACATTCTTCATATTTTGCTGCGTCTTTTTGGCATCTTCATGGGATCAGTGTTATCGTTCCCCAAATTCCCCGGGAGGACGTGTGTGACGTTTCCTATGAATTCACCAATGGATCTTGCCGTAATTTGCGCCCACCATTTTCTGTACTCTGCCTCTTAGAGTACATAGACGCCCTTGGATACCGTCATTCATAACACCCACGAAAAGAACCACGTCCATACTACTCGTTGAAGAAACCGCATTCATATATGTCATGGAGGGAACCGCATCCATTGTCTTACTACACACCCACATCACAGCCCACTCCCCACTATTATGGAAAGCCAGGGCGAAGAACAACCGGCGACAGCGGAGGGCAACTTCCACCACGTCTAGGCGCAACACCTCCTAGATAGCAAAGCCGCAGTGCTGAATGGGATGGCGACATCAGAGAAATCCAACACTGAGCACAGATTGGAGTCAACGATTGCGTTAGAGTTCGGCTCAAACCTGACTCGAAGCCGAGCGCTGATGTACACTCTAAGAAAAAAGGGGTGTATACGGGTGCTCCCCTTGTCCCATATGTAACTCCCCAAAATTATATTTAAATGTGTTTATTTTCAACCTTGTAAAAAGTACAGATGGAGGGGCTGTGGAAAAAAAGCTGCGCTTGGCAGCTTGACGAGCCCATAGTCTCTGTATTAATGGCAACTAAGCAGCACAACGGTGGGAAGAATGAACATGCATAAAAAGGATAATGACAACGAAAACGCAAAGGTATACGGGCATACAAAAAACAAAAATCATACTCCATGGTTACAGACATTGCACGGAGTTCACTGTAATTACAGGCGAATAAATCAAAATGCATAAGCTGATAAGCGTTCAATAACGACGGAAGTGTATAACACAAACATTCTTTTCTGTAGTTTAAACGAGGTGTAGCTACTACCCAATTCTTTCCATGTCTTGTAGTATAGTTCAATTCTCTTATTTGTAGTTGTGCCAGATTACGTATATTATTTATATTCCTCCGTGTTTCCAACTTATACAGTACACTCAATCGATATTTATATAGGTTGTATGCTGGGATCACGTGGGAACGATAAAAAAAGTTTGCACATGACGCTCTCTAGGGCGCGTAGTGAATATGTCGAAGACATTTTTTTTGTACCAAATAAACAAGTTGCAAGTTTGAAAATGTGGTTGTCCCCCACACAAGTTGACAGTAATTCAAATGGGAATAAAAGAGTGAATTATACAGAAGTAACCTGATTCTTGCGTGAAGAAGGTATCTAACACGACCTGTTATGCTAGTTATGTGAGCTATTTTGCCTACTAAATAGTTTATATGACTATCCCACGGCATATTTGCGAAAACCACGACACCTAGACATTTAAAGTGCTCCAGAATTTCGATTGGACGGGAATCGAGGAAAATATCTCTGTGCACTGGAATCGGCTTATTTTTCGGTCTAAATATTACTGCTTTTGTTTTTATAACATTTATTTGCATGGAATTAGATTTTGACCACTTCTCCAGTGCTTTCATTGTGTGATTACATGTATCTACCAATTCATGGATATCAGTGCCGGCAAAGAAAATACTATTGTCATCAGCGTAGATAATGAATTTGGCACTATGGTTAATTTTTACAATATTATTAGGATAAATATTAAAAAGCATTGGCCCTAATATACTACCTTGCGGTACACCACAAGTCACGGATAGAGCCTTAGAACACATGTTGTTTATCTGAACAACCTGTTTTCGGTTTGATAAATAGGATTTCAAAAGTAATAAAGCCTGTCCACAAATACCATAGTAACTAAGTTTCCCCAACAGAATATCATGATTCACTAAATCAAAGGCCTTGTAAAAAATCCACAAATACACCAGCTACAATATCGCTTTGTTTTCAAATTGTGTAAGAATATATTCTTTTTTTTCGAGTAACGCAAATTCCGTTGATCTGTTTTTACTAAAACCAGATTGTTGAGGAGTAAACAAGTTACATTTATCTATAAAGTTTGAGAGTCTTGAATGGAAGATCTTTTTCAAAAATCTTTGAAAAAAACAGGTAGAATAGAAACTGGCCTATAATTTCCTAAATTGTTTCGATCACCCTTTTTATAGAGAACCGTAACTCTCGCAACTTGCATATTCACTGGAAAAACTGCATCAACAAAACATAGATTAAAAATATGAGTAAGAATAGGCTCAATAATATCAGCTACGTGCTTCACCGGTCGTATCTGAAATCCATCAATATCACAACTACTGCTGTTATTTATGTTTTTGATTATTGATATCACCTCCTGCCCAATGACTGGGTTCAGATTCATGGTTTTATCATTTCGATTACAAAGATAATCTCTCCACGTATCAGGCGAGAAACCGCCGTCTCCCATGTTCGTAAAAAAATGTTAAATGCGTTAGCTAGTTTAGCACCAGACAGTTCTTCGTCGTTAACTCGTAGTTTTAAAGGAGGGTTATGTGGGTGACCGGCGATGTAGGAGTGTGTTTAATCTAGACCATAACACGTCATGTCGACCGTTCTTGTCGCTTAAAAATGATGAATGGAGCTCAGACCGAGCAGATCGCAGCTTCGTTGTTACTTTGTTTCGATACTGCTTAAAAGTAGTCAGATCATCGGGATTACGAGTATTTAAAAATTTGTTATATAGTTGGTCCCTTATTTTCATTTCTTGGCGCAATTCTGGCGTAATCCACGGCTTGCGTATCTTTCAGGGTTGTCTACGCACTTTTATAGGAAAATGAGCAGAATATAAACGTTTAAAATATTAATGAACGAGTTATACGCCTCACTCGCATCATTTAAGTTGTTTATGTCGCTGTAATTCGAGTGCACCAGTGCGTTTTGAAATGCATTAAGTGACGACTCTGTCATATTTTGGTAAAATATCTTATGGGGTTTCCTTGCTATAATTTCACTCTTTTCTACGCAAAGAAAAATAGGTAGATGATCGCTAATACAACACGATATAGCTCCCGCCACAATACTTGACTGTAAACAGTTTGTAAAAAAAGATAAAGTGTAGATTGGCATTCCGTCGTGACCCTAGTAGGTACCTTAATCACATTAGCAAACCCACTTGAAAGTATTACAGTGTCAAAATCTCTGGCGGTTTGGCTATTATTACCCATATCGATATTGAAGTCTCCTCCCGCAACCAAAGTATTTTCATTGTCAGTGACAAAATCTAGGAATTCATCGTAGAATTTTAAAGCGTATTAATATCTCCACTTGGTGGCTGATAACACACAGAAAACACCGTCTTGTCTACACAGAGCGAAAGCATTTCATAGTCAGGCGTGATTACAGTATAATAATCGAGTATATAGCATGAAGTGTTATCATTGAAAAACAACAATACTCCACCGCCTCGGCTGCTAGATCGGTTTAAACAGTGTTATAGTTCGGTAACCTGAAAATCTCATGGTCAGTTGTACTCCAAGTCTCAGTTAACATAATTACAGAGAACTGAAAAGAAAACTCCATAAACAATTCTTCTAAACACGACATTTTGTTTTTTACAGACCTAGTATTTAAATGAATACATTTTAGTAAGGTAGGTGGGAGCTGGCACAAAAGCCGATTTATATCATTCGGCAAATAATAGCACCGTTGCCTCATATTATGTTGAATTTTTGAAAGTCAGTACTAGCGATGACGTTTTCTACAGTTGATTGAGGTCATCCCTGCTCTTAATATGAATAGCACATGCGCCTTCAGTCCTCCGAACCAGAACTTTCCCGTTCGTGTAACATGTAAAGGCGTAGTTTTTTTTCTTTGGCCTGATCTTTCGTTTCTCGAAGCAGTTCCTTATTGTACATAATCAGGCTTTTCTGAATGAAAATACGCGGGGTAGTGCCCTTTAGTTTGTTTTTTCCCTTCAATCACTCGTCCCTGTTCTGTTGCCTCGTGAAACGAACGATTATTCCAGGTACATGTCCCTGCTTCGAAGGCAGCCTCTGAGCAGATGCTACATGAGACTCCGTCAGGTGAGGCACCTCAAGCTTGTCGGCCAGGCAATTGAGTGAGGTAAGCAGGTTTTCACCCTGCACTGCAGGGTATCCCATGCATCTCCAGGTTTAAACGCCTACTCCAAAATTTGAGGTCGTTCACCTCCTGCTGGAGCTGCTCCTGTACCACTCTGTTCAATTCCTCCTTCTCCTCCATTTGTGTCACTTTCTTACTTAGGTCTTTAATTTCTGCCTTCAGAAGTTTCATCTCCTTTTCAAAATCGTCGAACCTTTTTGACATATATAGTACAGACCGCTCCAAACTGTCTAATTTTTCTGTTAGAGAAGGTAGCGTGTCCTGCTTCTGGTTAATAGATACAAGAATAGTGTTTACAACCAGTTCGGGCTGTTTATCGTCACTGCCGTTCTGTCCACTGACGTCGAGCTGGCGATACCAATTTTTACGAGCGGCTTAATAGACGACCGATACAACTTATTAAAATAGATAATGTACGCATTAAAGGCTACATTAAGACGATCAAGGTTTTTACGGCCCGGCTGCAAAACCTCAGTATTTCTTTTTTTTTTAGTCTTTGATACGCAAATGAGCTATCTAGTACGCTATATCCAACAGCTATCAAGCCGCTTGTAAAAGTTGGTATCGCCAGCTCGACGTCAGTGGACAGAACGACGAAATATAGTTTTGGGGAGTTACATATGGGAAAAGGGGAGTACCCGTGTACACCTCCTTTTTCTTAGAGTGTAGCACTGGTTTCCTATCTGTGCCCAGCTTTGGCCTACTCCGATGACGCCATCTCATTCAGCACTGCGACCTTGTTACCCACGAGGTGCTGCCCGGGCCCTCCTCCTTTCTGGCTTCACGCTGTGCGTGTGACTTTGACGAAAACGAAAGGGCTCTTTTTAACAGAAACCTGGTGGTGTCTGTCAGTTTGTCAGCGCCGGGAGAGAGGCGAAAGTTACGCGTGCTGACGTCAGAGCTTCGAACCAATGGGAGCGCCGCATGCGTCACCCTCTCCCCTTATTCTCCCTCTCTCCCCGGCGCTGACAAAGGAAAGCCACCGCCGGGTTTTTGTCAAAACGAGGGTTTTAATGCTAACACACTAAAATCATGCAAGCAAGTGATTCACATCGAAATACGAGTCATGTCGTCATGAATAAACTTGTTTCATTTCCTTGTCCTCAGCTATCTCTCAGGCGCTTCCCATTCCCTGAAGTTAGACGTTCGAAAATGTTATAATAAAAGCTTAAATGCTAACTAAACTCGGGTATAATTGCAGATATATATGAATAAAATAAAGAAACAGCGCCTTTCTTCTTTCTTTCCTGTCTTTAGAACCTTAACGAGCTCTAGTTCCCGTTACACCGATGCAAGATGGACCAGCAGCGTCTCTTCGTTTGTTCTAAAAATAACGCGTTTCAGGAGAGTGGTTTCGTGTAATACAGCTTCTGATATACCTATAGCACACTTCCTATTTGAGCTGTTTTAGGTCCGCACGTCACTTCAATCTGGCAACTAAGGTGCTCGCATTCCTTTGAATAGTCTGAGTAACTTTGGAGAGCTTTTTGGAGCAGCTAAGGGTCCATTTTTGAGCTGCAAAATGTACATTTAAAACATACGCAGTTAATTTATATTCCTACCAGTTCCATGCCAGAATTTATGTGTTTATATCTAAATTACCATCCTGCTTCTGTGCAACCTATAAATGACATCAACATTATGGCAGGTTTGATGACCTACCTAGCCGTTTAATTGCGCATAGAAGCACATGATACCGTAATAAGAGGCCGATCGATGAAGGGCGGTATTAACAGCTGTGCATGGTTATGTTAAATACAAAATCAAAAACAGACCGAATAGTATATTTAATTTGAATAAGGTTATAATATAATAATTTGGAGCACAAAACTTGATGTTCTTTTTAAGTTCTAAATGTTAAAATAAAAAGAAAATGAAAGACGTTTCCATTTCTCTCTAACGCCGAATGAGAGCGCAGTTCTTGAGAAGGAGAGGGGAAAGTACGGAGAGGATGGTATTCCCCTCCTCCTCACCCGTACCCTCCACTCCTCATATCCTGCTCCCCTCTCACTTAGGGCCCTCTAAATTTAGCAGGGAATTTTTTCCGCTAAATTAGCGGGGACTTTTTTTCGCTAAATTTAGTGGGAAAGATTTACCCCTAAATTTAGTGGAAAATTCCCCGCTAAACTTAGCGAGGAAATTTTCCCGCTAAGTTTTAAGTAGTTTTAATACATTTAGCGCAGAGGTCGGCACCTTTGATAGCGAGCGCTCATTTAAAGATGCCCTAAGCATTCAGCAATATTAAGGTCAGTGTTTTTTATTGTTTGTGTTATTTCGCTGCTTCAGTTTGTTTTAAAAATGTATTTGTGTGTACTAGGATTTAGGCTTCGGCTCTTCCTGGATACAAGAATGTACAAATAAAGAATACCTAAACGAGATTTGACATAAAAATAATCATATCGACCAGTCCATAAATGTTTTCTTGCAATGCTCAAGTATCCTTTATAAATGTCGAAAGTGAAAAAAGGTGTTGTCAGAATATAGCGGTCTATCATACACTAGCCGCAGTTTTATTGAGAAACCGCGTGTAATGTCCCTGTTTGAAAAAGAATGCTTTCTCCTCACCACAAAAGTGCACTGCGGAAAACGCAATGTTTGCACAATTGCGACGCCTACTACGCAGTTGTCGCTTAACTGCAATAAACCACTGCGAGGTGACAAGCGCACTCAGCGATGCTAGTTATCTAGCCTAAAGAGACAGGAGCATAAATAATGTCCCGAAACTTCTAAGTATTGTCGATGTTTGATGCAGATATCCCATTGAATATTATGTTATTTGAGGCGTTAATCAAGAACTTTTGAAATTCGGACAACCCTACCGCAACGATTCGGCCATGAAGCGGCTGCTGATTCAGTATATTGTCAGTATTAATAAAGTAAAAATAAGTTTTAGCGCAATGTTGGAGCAAATTAATCACAAACTGGCAAAATGTAGCAGGATAGGAGGGCAAGAGCTTTGGTGCAGTTTGTCGCTAAAAGTTTGCTGAACCGCACGATAAAGTGTGCGTTTCTTATATTGATGTCAACCCCAATGGGCCTGTGATGTTTAGAAAATAGACGAAACATTTCGCCAGTGGAGAACCACTGCACCTGGTGGTCTTTAACGTGCAGCACCTAGTAGTGATGCAGGACTCCCCGAAAATACAGACACGATGCTCACACAGATCCAAACGGGACGGGAGGGAGGGAGGGGAATTCGAACTAAAATAATTAAAAAAACACATATCAATGTATGATATAAAACTTAAAGATTAATATACTTTTAGTGTATTACTCCTTGCATGGGCATGGAGCCACATTGGTTAACTAGTAATCTGACTTCGGAGGTGTGAAGACAGAAGACAACAAATTACAAAAAGTATTGTCACGAGTAGATCAATGGAGGTGTGCCGAATGGCCAGCGTCGGGTGCACGCGTGTCGTCGATGCGGGCGGTAGCCCGTTGTGTTCCGTGCTATCCAACTCTCATAAAAAAAATAAAAGCTTCACAGCTGGCACATTGGTTGACCGTTGGGCACAAAATCTTGGGAACCAGGGTGCGATTATGCTTGAGTGACTAATGAAAATTTGTTTTTCTTCACAATTTATACACCCATCCAACACTCTCCACTCTTGCGCAAGCGTATGGTGTTAGAGATAATATGTTTTCTGGGCTACGCTGCCCAAAGAAAGTGCTATAGAAGTTTATATATATTGGGAGGAAAAATTAGCCGTAAAGCCTTCTTGTGCTTGTTTTTCTTTTTTCAGTGCAATCAGTGTGGCGAGAATTTTGCGGTGGGAGTCTAGTAAAAACCTCTGCCAGAATAAGACATTCACTGGCTTCCGTTTATTTAACTCCACCATTGTCTGCTTTTCTGTTGTATGCTGAAAGTGCAAGTATAGCTTGGTTTTCAGAAACCGAAGTTACTATAAGAAGATGCAAATTGACCGGGCGTGTGAATGCTAAGCTAGGCTTTTCAACTACCCTCCCTGTACCGGGAAATATATTTACCTCTTAAAAACCCAAACTGCAAACCTCCTGGGATGGCTGCCTTCCTTCCCGGCCTAGAAAAAACTAAAAGCATCGTTCTCTCGAACAGCTGTGCTTTATGATTCATTACTGAAACAGTCCATTTATTTTTTCCCAAATTACTTTTCAATATTTATTTCTTTTTTCTGCGAAATTAAGACAAAGAACACTAGTTCTTTCCAGCTTCCCTCGAAGGCGGACGCATCGACAGAGTGGGTGTTTTGACAGGTTCGAGCGTTGGAGCTACTCTATTATGTTTTGAAGGAGCCTTTTAGAAAAGCTCCACGGGTGGACCGCGGTATAAGTTGGAAATTTGCGATAAAATAGCAAAAATGACTCCAGTAAACAAAAACAACAACAAAAAAAAGAACTTTCAACTTTTTTATTTTTCTGAAGAAGGAAGACCAGCGAGGCTGTACTATGGTGGGAATGAGGTAATGGCCGGCCGCAAGTCGGCAAGCCAGAGTGGAAAAGCTGGATGGTTGCCGCCACCGCCTGTAGGTTGCGGTAGCGGTTCAGAGTTTTGCGTCATCATTTGTTTCCTGGCGGACACAATCCTGTGGAACTGGCCGTTAACAGCTCCGCTGTAAACAAAACCGGCAAGTACCGAAGGTTGAATCACAATCAAGTCAAAGTTGGGGGTTTTACGTGTCAAACCAACAACGGGCATCTGCACGCGCCAGCGGAGGACTGAGGTTTAATTAATTTGAACCACCTGGGAATCTTCTCACGTGCAACCGAAAGCTCGATCACACGGCCCCTTGTCCGCAATAAGCCTCCGTCACATTGCGGGCGCATGGGCTGTGACTCAACCCCTCCACCTCGTTATTGATGTGCCGGCGCTTGGCCTCGAAGTCACCGAGGCGGCCATATAAATTGCAATAAGGAAATTAATGAAAGGGTGCGAGCGAGCTGTCCAAGAATAACGATAGTAATCCCTGGAGGATCAGAACTAAGGAGACAAAGAACAAACACCAATCTCCAAACACAGCTTGGTGACTGGTGCGTGACAGAAAAAGCCCGCGTGCTCCTGGTATCCAACCAGGAACCTCTGTACTTCCAGCGAAGCGCTCCACCAACTGACCTAACCAAGAGTTAGGCGTCAGTAGAGCCAACGGATTTTAACAGCCGCCAATAGACTAACGACGAGGGTAAACGGCCTGCATTTTTAATGTTGATAATGATAATGGCATTATTGGAAAGATGAAAGCGAGCTGGACAAGAATATTGATTTTTATCTCCGGAGAAGTGGAGCAAGGTGTACGAAGGGCGACCAGAAATCTCCAAGCACAACTAGGTGACTGGTGCTCGACTGAAAAAATCCGCCTGGTCCTGGTATCGAACCAGGGTCGTTTCCATTTCCAGTGGAGCCCTCTACCAACTGAGCTAACCAGAAGGTAGACGTCAGGAGAGCGAACGGGTTTTAACAGTTGCCACTAGTATAACACCAACAAGGGTGAACGGCCTGCATTTTAAGCTTATGATGATAATACAATTAATACGAAGTACGAGTAAGCTGGACAAGATTATCTATAATAACAAGGGGAGAAAGAACAAACAAAATCTCCAAATAGAGCTATGTCACTGGTTCGCGACGGACAACATATGCCTGGTCCTGGTATTGAACCAGGGACCTCTCCATTTCCAGTGGAGAGCTCTAACCACTCAACTAACCATTTGATGAGCGTCAGCAGAGCAAAAGGATTTTAACAGCCGCCACCAGTTTAATACCAACAAGCTTGAAAGTTAGGTTCAGCCCGGCAGATTTTGTGCTTTTAGAGGGCTCACTACAAGCTCGCACATCATTGTGTGCTTGAACGTGACTCCGATTAGTTTGAATCTAAATAATGTATTTTGTGTTTTTATAGACATGGGAAAGTTATTGAGCTCCCCTGGGCGTTGGGCGTCTACTGTGGACAATAAATTTATCCAGCTCAGTACCACTATTAACGCGAAAAAGTTTATGACTACAACATAGTAGCGACTAGTGATACATGACCGCACGGCGGTACGATGCCCATCCAGACCGAAACGAGCAGGGGTGGGGATTGAACCCATAGACGCTGGGTTTTCCTGAGCGAGCTTCTGCTGCACGTTTTACGAGCTGCATTTCGCTAACGCACCGGGACCGCCAATCCACTCGGATTTAATGTGAACGGCAGCAGAAAGAAACGAAAATGATAAAGAAAGGACGTCCTGTTTCACCAATTTCGTTGTTTATCGTCTGTCTATTCTTGTAGCCTTACTAGCTCCGTATAATACTGCCGAGAAATAAAATCAACGAGGATACCCACTAAAACCGTTTCAAACAACTGCAAAGATATAAGTCTTTATGTAAGCTATTATAATTATCGCGCTTAATAGCTTTTCGTCTTTCATACAATTTTGTTTAGAATAATAGCTAATTTATTAAGTGCTGAGTTGCATCTTCGCTAAAGAGAGAGCGGATGTAAGGTGGAGAAGTTGATAAACAAAGAGAAAGACGCGCTAAAATGAGCAATAAGAGTTAATATACAATATGAAATGAGCGGAAATAACTAAAAAAAAACTTATGTCTCTAGCTAATTGTTTAGACTCAACGCATCCTTAGAGCTTCTCTATTTTTCTGTTATCTCTTTGAAGCGGTTGTGATTGCGGGCAGAAACTGCTCTCTATTAATACTTACTTCAGCGTGTTCTGGAGCTTTTCATACTTATAAGACGTTAAACTGCTAATCAGTTGAACACTGCACGTGTTGTTTTCTTCAAATTAATGAATTTGCACAACGATTATTTCTTTAACGTGACTTTTTTGTTCACGAAATTATGGTCAGTGCGCAGGCGAGCTGGTGGAAGTTTATCTTGATGATTTTAACGCGAGTCTGGGGCTGAAGAAGGATATATATATATATATATATATATATACAGGGTGTTTTTTTTTAGCTTAACATATTTATTTAAAAAGTGTCGTGAAAGTTACACTTATGCCGCTTGTGGAGGTGAGTTATATGGTCAGGGGGACACATTATAGGGGGCTAATCGTAGCGATCAGTCGGCTAATAAATAAAAATTCGTTAATTAACTTTTTGATTAATGAAATTAGACATATAGTTAAAATTAGAAACTTGCTCGGCGTCATCGAAAACCACTAAATCAGTCAATTTCAGAAAGACTTTGAGCGCGTGAGAAGCGTAGTTGTGCACTAAAGTTACCACTCGTGGAACAGGCACAAAGCTAGCGGTTGCGATAAGGCACCCGCGCGATTTTTCCGTCTCTTATCTAGCCCCAGCCTTGTACCTGCTCCACGAGTGGTAACTTTAGTACAATACTACGCTTCTCACGCGCCGAAAGTCTTTCTGAAAATGACTGATTTAGTGGTTTTCGATGACGCTGAGCTAGTTTTTAATTGGAAGCATATGTCTATTTTCATTAATTAAAAAGTTAATCAACGAATTTTAATTAAATAGACGACTGATCCTTACGATTAGCCCTTTATAATATGTCCCCCTGGCCGTATAACTCACCTCTACAAGCGGCATAAGTGTAACTTTCACGGCTTTTTTTAAACAAATCTGTTAAACTTAAAACAAAACCGTGTATATATATATATATATATATATATATATATAGATATTGTAGCGAAGAAGACGCTGTGCGATGGGACCGGTGAAGAAGACAACGATCGCGCGCCTTTTTTTGATTCTCGGCTAAGAGGCTGGGCAGGCGGTAGTAAAAGCGGACCTGTCCTGACTCCCACCGCCTGGTCCTCCCTGTACGCTACAAGTGGTGGAGGTGCGGGCTTTCCCACCTACCTCGACGTCAGCCGTGGAGCTGAGAAGCCGAGCCCTCGCATCGACAACACCAATGCCGCATTCCTCTGTCGGAATGAATACCACCACAACTTCCACGGCCACCCAAGCCGACACCACGGCCCCATCGGTACTCACCGCTCGCCAACGTGAGCCTCCCTTATTCTCCGGAATCGGGGACGCCGACGTGGACGACTGGATTGACGCTTACGACCGCGCCAGTCGATACAATCACTGGAGCGATGTCACTAAGCTGACCACCGCGGTTTTCTACCTATCCGATGTTGCAAAACTGTGGTACCTCAACCACGAGCAAGAATTTGACAGCTGGGCGACATTCGCTACCCGCCTTAAGGAAGTTTTCGGAAGACCTACAATGCGACAGATTGTGGCCGAGCGAAAGCTGTCCTCGCGGGCCCAGCAGCCAACGGACCCTTCACGTCCTACATCGAAGACGTGCTGGATCTATGCCGCCGAGTTGATATCAACATGACGGAACCCGAAAAGGTCCGTCATCTTTTAAAGGTAATCGCCGAGGATGTTTTCCAAGTTATCCTCGTGAGTAATCCAACCACCGTTAGCAAGATTGTGGAAATCTGTCAGCAGTTCCAAGAACTAAAAACCCAACGCTTGGATTCAGCCGCTACAGTACAACGTCTTCCTGAGGTGAGCAGTATATCGGGGCCATCAACATATATCAACATCAACAGTTTGCGCCAGCTCATCCAGCAGATTGTTCGCGAGGAGGTTTCGCAAGCTCTCCAACTCACACAGCCGTCAACTACACCAACACAATCGGCACTCCGGTCCCTCGTCCAGAACGAGATCGCGTCTACCGTGCCTATATCCTCGCCGCTTACAGCACCGGCACAGCCCATGCTGCCGACCTACGCAGAAATTGCAGCTTCACCTCCAATGCTCCGACCTCATTATCCTGCTGTAACCATGCCATACGTACAATCCTTTGGATACACTCAACCACACCAGCAGGCTACTCGCCCACAGCTCTACAACCGCCCTACCTGCTATTACTGTGGCATACCAGGACACGTTATGCGCGTATGCCGTCGCCGCCAAGCCGAAGAGTCTGCAAACGTCCATACAAGCATCACTGCGAACGCCACCCATTATAACCAGACTCCCGGATACACCCGGTCAAACTCTCCAACCACAAGGTTCGCCGGCAGTTCACCGGGATTTTCGCGTCGACAGTCGCCATCACCGCAACGTCACCGCTCAACGTCCCCTATGGTCCCATCAGGGTCCACTGCTCCATCACAAGGGGGAAACTTTTAACCGCAGCTCCTGAGGCACCAGCTGCGAAATCTTCATACTGCTCAAGTCCTCATCAAACCCCCTCTAACGTCGTCGTAATCCAAATTGAAAGTCAAAACGTACAAGCATTAATTGATACAGGCGCCTCTATTTCCGTAATGCGCTTAGATCTCTGTCGACGCCTCAAGAAAGTCGTGACACCTTTTGAAGGTAATCTCAGAACTGCAGGATCAAACTTACTTAAACCCGTCGGACTTTGTACAGCACGGATTATAATACAGGGCCTATTATATTCAGTTCAATTCGTCGTCCTCTCATCATGCACACATGAAATTATTCTTGGCTGGGATTTCCTTTCTATTACTCATGCAATCATTTTTTGCGGGAATTCACAGCTTTCCCTCCAGGAGTTGCCTGATGACGACCAGCATGTTTCTGCGCTGGCAAACAAAGTACGAGCATCAGAAGACGCTGTTATTACGCCTCGAAGTTCATCTTTCGTTCTCATTAATTGCTGTTCACTCTCACCGGGAGATTACTTCATCACGCCCACTTCTGCCTTATTGGAAAAAAAAGGTTTGCTCGTCCCACGTGGCATCGCCCATATTGGCCCAGTGTCGACGTACATCATCATAATCAACGTTACACACGAGTCCATACTAATACCGGAGAACACAGTTCTAGCCACCGTAACATTGGCGACTGACATCAATATCATTGCCCTCACCGACACACCCTCCTCGCAACCGTTTTCCCAAGATCCTATCAAAGAAAATGATGTTTTCGATCGCCTTCCGAATACCATCGACGGGAACCTCACCGGTCATCAAAGAGCACAAATGCTAAGTCTCTTAAAATCGTATCACAAACTTTTCGATCTAAATGACCTACCTTTAGGCACAGTTTCAACAGCTGAGCATAGGAGAGACACGCAGGGTCATAGTCTCATCCGAACACGTCCTTACAGGGTCTCAATGAAAGAAAGAGAGATAATAGAGCAACAAGTGACTGAAATGTTGCAAAAAGAAGTAATCAGAAAGTCTTCAAGTCCTTGGTCCTCTCCTGTGGTCTTAGTAAAGAAAAAGGACGGCAGTATTCGGTTTTGTGTGGACTATCGCCGCCTCAACAAAATCACGACCAAAGATGTGTACCCCATTCCACGAATTGATGACGCCTTAGATTGCCTCCAAGGCGCTGAATTTTTTACATCGCTGGATTTAAAATCGGGATATTGGCAGATTCCAATGAATTCAACTGACAAACCCAAAACCGCATTTATCACGCCAGACGGTTTATACGAATTCAATGTTATGCCGTTCGGCCTATGCAATGCTCCGGCCACCTTCGAACGCCTGATGGATACTGTTCTTCGAGGATTGAAGTGGCAAATCTGCCTTTGCTATTTAGATGACATTATTATTTTTGCACCAACGTTCGCAGTTCATCTGGAACGTGTGGCCATAGTTCTATCATGCATTGCAAACGCGAATTTAAAACTAAACACCAAAAAGTGTCACTTCGCAGCGAGAGAAATCAAAGTGCTAGGCCACGTAGTATCGAATAAGGGTGTTCGACCTGACCCGGACAAAATTCGAGCTGTCACCGAATGTCCTATCCCCAAAACAGTTAAGGAGCTTCGCAGTTTTCTAGGTCTTTGCTCATATTTTCGGCGGTTTGTACAAGGATTCGCAACCATCGCAGCCCCCTTACACACGTTATTAGACACAACAAAGCATTTTCATTGGACTCCAGAGTGCCAACATGCCTTTGATCAGCTCGTTGCTCGTTTGACACAAGACCCAATCATGTGTCATTTTGACCCCTCAGCCCCCACTGAGATCCACACTGATGCCAGTGGTTATGGGATAGGCGCAGTCCTGATACAACGAAAATCACCCCAACTTGAAAACGTCGTAGCGTATGCTAGTCGCACCCTCTCGAAGGCTGAACGTAACTATTCGACAACTGAAAAAGAATGTCTAGCAATTATCTGGGCTACTGCCAAATTTTGACCATACCTGTACGGCCGGCACTTCAACATCATCACGGACCATCACGCCCTTTGTTGGCTCACGTCATTAAAGGACCCCTCTGGACGTTTAGGACGCTGGTCACTTCGACTACAAGAGTACGACTTTTCAGTGACACATAGATCCGGACGCAAGCATCAAGACGCCGACGCTCTTTCACGTTGCCCTCTACCGACGATCGAAACTCAAGACGGCGACAACCCCATCACATTGGCTCTCTCTCTCTCTCGATACGGTGGCACAAGAACAACTTCAAGATCCTGGTACTGCCGCCCTCGTGCAACATATCACAGGTACATCCACTTCCGACAACCGCAAGTTTTGCAAACGAGCGCGACATTTTTCTGTTCGAGATGGCCTCTTGTACCGCCGTAACTACTCCACCGATGGTCAGCGATGGTTATTAGCACTTCCTCGGCAACTTCGTATGGATGTGCTACGGTGCTTCCATGACGATCCAACGTCTGGCCATCTTGGCATCTCGAAGACCTAGCAACGTGTACGTGGCCGATATTACTGGTCCGGCATGTATCGCTCCATACAAAAGTATGTTCGTTCTTGCCTACTCTGCCAACAACGGAAACAACCGCCCCAGCAGCCGGCTGGCTTGCTACAACCCATACTTGTTCCCGAGAAACCATTTGAACGAGTGGGAATTGACCTGTATGGTCCTCTTCCCAAATCATCCCAAGAAAACCACTGGGTTGTCGTCGCCATTGACCATCTGACACGCTACGCCGAGACTGCCGCCCTGCCCCACGCAGATTCTCGCGAAGTTGCATCCTTTATTTTACATAGTATAGTACTGCGGCATGGATCTCCTCGCGAGCTACTCAGCGACAGGGGAACCGTTTTTCTATCCCAAGTTGTCGAAAACATTCTAAGAGAGTGTAATGTTATTCATCGTTGCACGTCCGCCTATCACCCCGAAACCAACGGCCTTACGGAACGTTTTAATCGCACACTTTCAGATATGCTTTAAATGTATGTCTCCCAGGACCACGACAACTGGTACCATATACTACCTTTCATCACTTTCGCCTACAACACCGCCACTCAAGACACGACACACCACTCCCCTTTTATACTCACATATAATCGCGAAGTGTCATGCACAATGGACACAATCCTGCGTTATCGACCAGATGTTACCGAGCATACCACCTTTGCCGAAGACATGAACCGCGCAGAAGAATGTCGGCAGTTAGCTCGTTTTCGCACATCTGAGCATCAAAACCACGAAAAGCACCGTTATGATGATCATCACCGTTCCGTAACCTACAACAACGGTGATTTGGTGTGGGTATGGATGTCCATGAAACAGCCTGGACTTTCTTTGAAACTTCTTCGCAAATATCATGGCCCTTACAAAGTCCTAGAATCAACGTCACCAGTCAACTACAAGGTGGAACCCGTCCCCCCTCCCAGCGATCGTCGCCGTCACCATCGAGAAATCGTTCACGTGTCACGGATGAAGCCCTACTTCTCCTCAGACCCCCCAACTCCTTCTGCCAGGATGGCAGCATCCTGATCGGGGGGAATTGTAGCGAAGACGACGCTGTGCGATGGGACCGGTGAAGAAGACAACAATCGCGCGCCTTTTTTTGATTCTCGGCTAAGAGGCTGGGCAGACGGTAGTAAAAGCGGACCTGTCCTCACTCCCACCGCCTGGTCTTCCCTGCACGCTACAATATATATATATATATATATATATATATATATATATAGAGAGAGAGAGAGAGAGAGAGAGAGAGATATGGATGGATAGATAGATAGATCTATATTGATATTTACAGTGGAGGAGAAAATAACAAAGACGGTGTCTGTTTGTGTTACTTTATCTTCCACTGTAGAAAAATTTCCTTCTTCTGCCCTGGTCTCGGGTTAAAGTCATCATATTAAACAGTTTGGTTATCATTTTTAAATTTTTTTTATTATTATTATAACTGATAAAATTATGCTTTCTGTTTACGGTGCATTTCTTCGTCCAAGCAAATCTTTGAGCAACAGCGACGCAGTGGAAATCAAATGTTATAAAAAGGTGACTTCCATAGAATGCGGACATATCCATTCGTTTCTTTTTTTAACCTTTGGCACCTGCCGTAAATGACTTCATATACATCTATGAAAATAAAAGTGGGTGTTTCGCATTGCTCCTTGCTTTTTCATTTGTGCTTTGGCGTTCATATTGTCAGAGGCGTAATCACATTGCATAAGGAGAGAAAATAATATGTTCGAGTGTCGCCACTCCCTTCATTTACTAATGTGCCAGTGCTAATATTATGCTATTGGAGAATTGTGCCCGCTTTCCACAATCATTAAAGAAAGATATTCTAAGATATGTATTATTTTTTTATTGCGTGCTTCTAAGAATATTGCTCGCTACTTTCAATAGTAGAGACATTCATTTTCGCAAATAATTTCGAGGGCTCCTTAAAACGAAAGTGTGTGCAGGGCCAACTCGGTGGTCTTTTTCACTGGCTGAATTTCAGTAATATACTCTAAGAAATTGGGGGTGATAGAAGTACACCCCTTGTCTCCATATGCAACCCCCCAAAATAACAATTCGACGTTCAGTCCTAAGACGTCAAACCGACGAGCCAACTTTCAAGAGCGGCCTGATAGTCGACCGATACAACTTATTAAAAGATCTAATGTACAGCATTAAAGGCTACAGTAAGATACTCAAGGTCTTTTAAACCCCCTGCAAAACCTCAATGTTTTAGTGGTAGCCTTTGACACGCACATTAGTTATTGTGTACGTTATATCTAGGGTGTGTACTTTCCGGTGTTTATTCGTGAGAAAAATTGGCGGATGTTTTTCGGTGTTCATTTATTCTCAAAGCACCGGTGTATTTCGGTGGGACGTCTCACGACTAGGCAAAAATCGGTGATTATCAGTGGAAAAAAATGCGATGGATCACAGACAGAGAGTTCTAATTTTATTCACATATTTCATACACTTCTTCTCTAGGAAGAATCTATTTTCACACTTGGTTATTATAGTAGATGCAAGCATACTTCGAGAGGCTTGCATCCGTCATGGCAGCACGTTCCTTGCGGTTCTGAACCCGCAATTATGAAAACGCGCGCTCCTGTACGACACGGACGTTGGCAGTGTCTTCCAGGAACCACGGCAGCCTCTGAATACATGGCTTGCACCAACATCACTTGACCATACACAATGGGGAAAGGGCACGTAAGAGCCTACCCTCCACTGCGTTAACTTTTCCACGAAAGGGGGCCATGGTAGACACAATAGGGGAAAGGCGTGCGAGAGCTTAGCTTCCAATGCGTTCACTAGACGCTTTTGACCGCCAGAAAGGAGGGCGGACTGACGCCACGTGCAAGGCATGTATAAACACTGGAAGAATGCAGGATCCACGAGATAACACGTTTGACGAACCTCTACGGGGAAAGGGTTTTGCTAGATCGGAAACATGCAACAACAGGTGTTTTTTTGGTTTTAACCAGGGCGAAAATACCCAACCACCGGTGTTTTTCGGTTTTAACCGATTTTATATTTTTGTCACCGACGGATGTTTATCGGTGTTTTTCGGTTAAAACCGGAAAATACACACTCTAGTTATATTCAAGAAATATCAAGCCGCTCAAAAAAGTTGGTTTCGCCAGCTCGACGTCAGTGGACACAACGACGAAATGTAGTTTTCGCGTGTTACGTATGGAACAAGGGTGTAGTAGCAATACTTCACCACATGAATGCTATACAAATATACATTGGGACGTTTGATCAAATTATCAGAAATTTATAATGAGAATGACAGTAATGATAATTCAACCATCACCAACGCGCTCACCATGACTTTAGACGTTTTATCTTTTGAAACTCTGGTGGATTTGACAGAGCTCACACGAAACGAAGACAAAGTAGAAGATGTATACAAGAAAACCGCCTACATCGCCCAGTCACTCCTTTTTCTTTTCTTGTGTTGGAAACACAAGACTGGATAGTAATAGTTGAAATATCTTTGAGGCACATCTTTACTAAAAGTTGGCGCTTGTTAAGACTACCACAAACGGTATGAATAGGAGAAAACTGCACCGCGAAAGAGATATCAAATTTATACGAATACTTGAAAGGATAATACACCGAGAACGGGGGACGAAAACAGGACTTCCTTCAGGAGAGAAGTCCTGCTTCCGGTCTTCGTCCTGGATGTTTTATCCTTTAAAGTACTTGTATCTATTCACCAACATGCTCGTTTTCCATTATTAATAACAAATTTGTTTCTCTTATTTATACCACTATATTATTTAATGAATAGTAATGTGGATTAGTCTAGGGCTCGTTTCGGAATACTGCCGTGTGTTGTTCACTTGCAAAAAAATACGAAAATCATATATTTATTTGATATGTCTCGTAGATTGTAGGGAGGATTATTTTGTTCGAACCCCCGCAATAATCATTATTTTGTTATTGTTTCAAAATATTGACACAATAACAAAATGCATGATGGTTGAATATTACTTTTCCTAAAATATTTTTTTTTTTGAGTAAAGACTGATTGTAAGACGGAAATAAGCTTCGCATGCAGGACATCCTGGTTCTAAGATAAAGAATAATTTCAGTGTTATTTCTAAAAATAATAAAAAAATCAAGACACATCATTTTGTTCTAAAAACAACGTTAAAAAACTATAACATCGCAAGCGAGTGACATTAGAGCCCAGGCACTTACGCACCGTGCGAACTGAAATGAATGTTGGGTATATGAACTTTCTCGGAAGCGCCATCATTAACTAAAAAAAACAACAGAAGTTAGACGATACATTTTGTTTTTTCAAGCTGTTTGTGTTAGACGCAAAAGGGGAGTGCCATTAGCACAAGTGAATTTTTCCGCCTTAACTTAAATCGAGATTATTTTTGTCACTATACTCCAACAATATTAGCGTTGTTACAAAAGTTGGAACAGCCAATCGTAAAGTATGATTTTTTTTAAAAATTTGGTGATATATACAGGAAAATTATTTTTAGAGCACAGATGCACCATGTGTTTAAACATATTTCTTTAAAATAAGCACTTTCGATGAAAAAAGGACAAAAAAGGAAACAAACATAAGTAATTAAAACTAGTTGAATTCAGTTAATTTTGTAGCTGTCTCTTTGTTTTCCTCCTTGCGTAAGCGAGTCGTGTGCCTACACTTAAGGGTGACAATATCACATAAACAATAATCCCTCTTTTCTCCTTTTGTCACTGAGAGTTTGAATGGACCCTGCAATCCTATTTGTGCGTCTACCTGTTTTGCAATTTCCACATCTCCTGCGGTTCGGGCTACCCAGCGGGTACGGAGACATTCACAAAATATTACAGCGTCGTATTTTAACCCCCGACGTGGTAACCTCCTCCCCCTACGGGGACGCCCCATGGTGCCGAACGCGCGCGGCAGGTTCCGTTTTCGTGACGTCGTTGGTCCCGGTCAGCTCCTGCCTTAGGACTAGCCAGAGCCGCTAAAAGCGTTTTCGTTAGTCTATAATAAAGTATAAGTGGCGCCAACCGTATGAAATATTTATGAAAGTAGTTATTGTTCCGTATTTTAGATGAGAAAAGAAACAAACGCAGTTTAGAAAGTACAAAAACAAGAAATGAGACGTCGACAAACCCACCACCAAGGGGTGAAAGAGGCAGCGCAGGCCGGCGCAGGCCGGCGCAGACACCCCCGCGGATCCGAACAGACGACGCACTACGCCGGCTTTCCATTTTGCATGAAGCCAATGAACGAATTTGTCTCCTTTGGTCTCTCGCCACAGGAGACCCCCCCGGAACTTGCCCGGAACTTGAGCATCGTCGAGTTGGGGCTGAGAGGCTTCGCCATCGCGCTCCAGATCGCTTACGAGGGCTGTCCTCATACGGTACTACTCCCGGCTCCGCACTTCTATCGAGGATTTGGAGCTCAAACTCCGACAGACCTGATAAATTCATGCCGACAAGCGCGGTGGAGGGCTGAAGCAAGCAGCGAACCGTTGATGCGGTTGCAGGGGAAGCGACCATCAACGTGAGCTGCAGCCGATTGGCCACCCAAACCAGGACAAGGGACATCATGAAGAAGGTTATTTTTGGCTTGTTTTGTAATTTTATTTGACCTATAACTTTTTAAATAAAGCGAATTTTTTTAAAACAGAAGTTTCACTAAGTAACTACTTTCGGTGCGCTCAGGTTCGGTGCAAACTAAAAACCAGTTAAAATGTCGTTGCAAGGCTCCTTTAAAAGCCGACGAGAAGCCAGAAAGGAGGAAACTCTTCCTCAAAATCTCCTTTCCTTTCGAGAAAGGGGGAAAACCTCCCTTTCTCTGCTGGGAATAGCTTAGAGATCCGATGCTGTGGGGAGAGGAGGGAAGAAGAGTGCGAGGGGGAGTGGGGAGAAGGAAAACTGGAAACCCGTTTTCTGCCCGGCAGAAGGCGATTCTGGAGAAGCGTCCTTAAGGAGAAAGAAAAAACTGCGGTGGCTTAGCTCGGCTATGCCAGGATATACGTAGCGTGAGCTTATGCGCATAAAATGAGAGGCGCTATCAAGTGGCTCCGGTGCAGCGTCAGACTTGGCTACTGCGCAACGGAGGCGCACAGATAGGCACACGGCGGCGCCAGTGCGTCTGCCGCGGCTATGACGTCACTCCTCTGGAATGTGCAGACCAGAGCCGTATATGGGCAGAGTTTGGTCAGTCTAATGATCTCGCCGCCGTAACGCTCCCCTCCCAGGTAAGGCGATCAGCACGCGGCGTAGTGCGAGAGGCATGAGCGCATGCGCGTGGAACTCCCGGCTGCTCCCACCTGAGTGGGGAGGGCCGCCATCTTCGATCATTCTCCCGGCGGAATGCGTGGGATCGGCATCTAAATCTCGATTATTGCCTTTTATATCGCTGGCTCTGGCAAGAAAATGACATTCTGTTATTCCTCGGTGGGTTAAAAAGCTAATAAATGAAGATTTTTCGGCGTATGGCGACAAACTCTTATTCAGGCGAAAAAGAAGTTGGCCCGTAGCAGACGACGCGTAGCCTCAGCAGTGCTCTTCTCCCACCAGTCTCCGACACCGTTGCTAAAAAATGGCGGTCGTCTCCTCTCCGCTCCCTTCTTTCTCTCTCGCTCCTTCGGCGCTCTCCTCCCTTTCATTTACTTTTCTCCTCTCCGGCGCCTTCGTCGCCGCACCCACTGGCCAAACTCTCCCAATATACGGCTCTGGTGCAGACCGGCGAGGGGCGCGCGGTGGCGGAGGAGCGCGGCGGCGGCGTCTCCGGCGCGCCAGCTGTGCGCCGTGCGACGTCACTGCTCCTCAGCTTGCGCAGCGCGGCTCTTTGGGAGCCACACGAAACTGCTCAACCTCGGCCAGTTTAGATAATGCTAAAAAAGACGTGGCGACTCCCAATCAGATGAATGCGAAAGTCGCCGCCGATGTTTGTGACCGCGGAAAACGGGCAACTAAAGGGAGGGTTCCGCGCGCTAGGCAGCCCCTCTCTTCCCCCTCTTGGGTCACGTGCCAGGCATGGCCGGAGGCCCGGAAAAGCGGGGGGGGGGGGGGGGGGGGGGTGCAGGAGGAGCGGAAAATTTCCGCTACTCACGGGCTCTACGCTCCGCTTTCGGCCACTTCGCATCGCGGAGGAGCGGGGCCCCCTGCCCGATTTTCAAAGAGCGGGCGTGCTGCCAGCTGTCCTCCGCTCTGCTGACAGCGGGGCGCGCTGCTTGTGGGAATGCGAGGCGTGTAGGAATTGTTTCGCATTCTTAGACGTAAGCGGTCTTAAGTGTACTCCTGTTATTTTGAAACGCCTTGGAACATTAATACCGCTCATTCACAATAGATGCAAAATCATGCGTACCCGCGATTACTTGTGTGACCGTCGGTAAACGTCTTTTGAAACCATGTAGATGCGTAAATAATATGTTACGCTGTCCCGAGTATTGATTTATATGTTAAGGAAGTACGTGTTTCAAAAATTTGCAACCCGTGAATATAAGAGATATGATACTTTTTTTTCTGCACTCATTATGTTTCGAGATTTGTGGATAAGAACAATTTTACCACATAACCAGTCTATCGGTAATTAAGACTGATGTAAAATATCGAGATAACCACCCTGCCTATTTTTTTAGAAGTTATTTGGGAATAGCGTCTAGCCCAGAAGCTTTTTTCGCACTAATATTCAAAATTAAATTAAATATTCCGCTTAACCTAAGAACCAACTCCTGTACACTTGATTGGCGAAGGCTAGTGGCAGGCCTTTCTGTTGAGTCACGTACTATAGAGCCTGACTGCAAGTACTTGTTAAACTCTCATTTATCTTGGTTAGGACATGACTCAACCTCTTAATTTATTATGACATGAATGGCCTCTTCCCTCAACGAAAACGAAAACGCCAATGCTTCTGCAGCGCTGCCAGCAAAAAACCAGAGATCATAATGTCAGAGTAATTTTGTTTGTTGCGCATGTTCCTTCCATTTGTCCTTGTCTTTGTGTGCGCTGGTCTGCTCACTGTGTAATTTTATCTAGCCTGGAAGACAAGTCCCTTCAATTGTCGCCCTAAGCTGGCAAATTCTTGTGCGTTCTTTGTTCTTGCCTTTTTCTACGATTAATCTTTCGCTTCAATTCCAAAATTTTCCTCGTTACCTATGGCCAGTTCGGTTTTGCTCCCGTACACAATTGGAAAGAATGTTTCTAAATTGACTTCATAGTTCAACGACGTCATTCAACCGGCTAAAATTGTCAAAATTTTGTCTGAATAGTCGATGATGGACAATTCATCTGCATTTTGAAAATCCCTAGCTATACGTTTGTGTTGTGTATTGTGCTATTTTTTTTTATATTTAAAGAGTAAGGAACACTATTTTATGATACGAGGGTTCATCGATTATCTGCACTTCTTCCTCCTCAATCACATTACTAACAAAGAGAAAGTGAAATGTCGCTTGACTGGTATTAGTTACACGAGTTCTGGTGTTTATTAATTGCTTAAGGTTAAAGCTCAGTGTTATACCTAGGGTGTGTATTTTCCGGTTTTAACCAAAAAACACCGATAAACATACGTCGGTGACAAAAATATAAAATCGGTTAAAACCGAAAAACACCGGTGGTTGGATATTTTCGTCCTGGTTAAAACCAAAAAACACCGGTTGTTGCATGTTTCCGACCTAGCAAAACCCTTTCCCCGTAGAGGTTCGTCAAACGTGTTATCTCGTGGATCCTGCATTCTTCCAGTGTTTACACAAGCCTTGCACGTGGCGTCAGTCCGCCCTCCTTTCTGGCGGTCAAAAGCGTCTAGTGAACGCATTGGAAGCTAAGCTCTCACACGCCTTTCCCCTATTGTGTCTACCATGGCCCCCTTTTGTGGGAAAGTTAACGCAGTGGAGGGTAGGCTTTCACGTACCCTTTCCCCATTGTGTCTGGTCAAGTGATGTCGGTGCAAGCCATGTATTCAGAGGCTGCCGTGGTTCCTGGAAGACACTGCCAACGTCCGTGTCGTACAGGAGCGTGCGTTTTCATAATTGCGGGTTCTGAACCGCAAAGAACGTGCTGCCATGACGGATGCAAGCCTCTCGAAGTATGCTTGCATCTACTATAATAACCATGTGTGAAAATAGATTCTTCCTAGAGAAGAAGTGTATGAAATATGTGAATAAAATTGGAACTCTCTGTCTGTGATCCATCGCATTTTTTTCCACCGATAATCACCGATTTTAGCCTAGTCGTGAGACGTTCCGCCGAAATACACCGGTGCTTTGAGAATAAATAAACACCGAAAAACATCCGCCGATTTTTCTCACAAATAAACACCGGAATGTGCACACCCTAGTTATATCCAATAAGTGTTCCGCTGACTCAGCTTCATTTTTTCCTGGCGTATGCGTTTCCCAATCGATATCAGGCATATTAAGGTAGCCCGCCAAGATAACCTTAGTTTCATCATGGAAGCCCAATGCCATATATTCATACAAACCTTCCAGAAGCTTCGGGACAGCATTTGGGGGCCTATATAAAACACCAAGAAGATATGCATTTCCATAATTTTTTCACCTGCAACACAATACTTCACCGATGACAATAAATCAAATAATGTTATATCAACATAATGTTTACCGATAATATCAACGTCGCCGCGCCTAATGACCCTGTCTTTGCTAATCAACTTATAAGAAAACGGGATAATTTAATTATCTTTGATGCCACCATGCAGTCATGTCTACGTGATGACAACTAGGTGCGAATCGTGTGTTAGCAAGATTGTTTCCAGGTCGTTCACTTCACTTACAATATTTTGTGCATTGAAAACTAGAAGTCCCAGGTGATTTCGAGGAGGCGCCTGACGTCATTTCCTACAGTTTTGCTGGGTTCGTCGATTTTGGTCTTTGAATATTTGCCCTAATTGATCTTATAAAAAAACTGTTCACTTAGACATTTTAAAGGTGCGCGTGTCCCGCTGGCTGTCGACGACGCTTTGACACATTCGTGGATAACGAGATAGCTAAGCGTGTTCCAGCATCCCTGCTGTCACGGGAGGCGGTCTGGTAATCTGGTTGGTGGTGTTCAGTGTGGATAATGTGCCAGTGACAGAGCGGTCCGCTGTATCGTGCTGCCACAGTGGTGTTCCGGCAAAAGCTGTCTGCGAGGTTAGACGCTGCTTCTAGAATAGCAGAGCATTAGCAATCATTCTCGTCCGAGTGCTGCCTTGCCCTTTATTTCTCACGAAAAGGTGGCGATCTTGAGTGGTGAGTTTCCCAAACACCTTCTAGACAGCTTTGAAAGCCTGCGCGTCACGTCACATGACGTCACGCCCAGGAGGCCTGCACGGGCGCTGATTGGATGCGAGTGACGCGTCAGCGTTCGCGTGGGACTCGTTTCCTGTCACAGTCCAACGCGATGGCTGACGCGGCACTCGAATCCAATCAGCGCCCGTGCAGGCTTCCGGGACGTGACGCCATGTCACGTGACGCGCAGGCTTGAAAGCTGTCTGCACACCGTTTCACCTCACGATACCTCGGACGACGCTACGAGCCCCAACGAAGCCATTCTAGTGCCGTGTGGGGGTCACGAGACCTTCGAGAGGGACGCAGCGATACACGGGGTGCGGGCGCGTTGTCACGCGATAGTAGTTTCACAGCGCTGGATTGGTTGAGACGCTCGATTAACGTCTGCTGTGGTCCAATGTAAGATGGAACGGGGTATAGGAGGTGTTGGTTTCCCCCACTGCCTTGGGAGTTTCTGCTTATGTGGGCGGCAGTGCGTTTCTGGTGAATACGGTCTCGTTTTCCGTTTGGAAAATCTCTCCAAGAGTTCGTAAACATCTGAGTGACGCTCAAAAAGAAGGAAGCAATTGTACGAAGCACCGGCGCCAAAGGAGAAAGAAACAGAAGGGAAAAACACGAACGATATAAATGTACGACGCTGACTAACCACTCTGGTTTTGCTATGACTTCCGTGTACCGACGGGTGGGAGTTGTGAGCAGGATGTCCTTATAGGCACGGCTGACTTCGAGCGTGGAACAGTATGAAGATAATAAGGATGATAACTCTAGTGACGAATGATTAGAAAGTTTCCTCTTGCGTATACTTGCTTTTGATAATGCAGCATTCCTTTTCTCAAGGAGAAATAAAACTCTACCGCTTTCCATGCTCCGGGAGAACATCTCAGAGCATGTGGCGGCGTGGTTGACTGATCAGGTCCTGGACTCTCAGCCTCCTCTTTGCGTGCAGCGGATGCATTTATTTGCGGCGTCTCTAGTGCTTGGTGTGCTCGTAGCTCTTAATGACTGATCCGGACTTTCGGACGTCGTATTTATCCCAGCGGCGTGATCGCCGACACCTTCCGAAACCCAGTGATTGTAGTTACAGTTCCTGGCAAACACATTTAGCTTCCTCGAAAGTGTTGTGTGCAAATAGGATCTCCGGCACAGA
The DNA here is from genome assembly GCF_016920785.2 of Ixodes scapularis. Classification (NCBI taxonomy): domain Eukaryota; kingdom Metazoa; phylum Arthropoda; class Arachnida; order Ixodida; family Ixodidae; genus Ixodes; species Ixodes scapularis. The sequence continues at coordinate 567,450 of NW_024609843.1, forward strand.
GCTATCATGGGATGTTCCTTCAAGGGCGTGGACGAAGTGACACGGGGTGGTATGCAGCAGTCCAGGCGGGATGTAGTCCGGCTTTCCAGAAATCTGCGTCGTTGAAGTGACGTCTGGCAGGTGTGTTCTTTTGTGCGAAAATAGTATTTTTGCCTGACGCAGACATATGCCGCCTTGATTGACCTTTTTTAGACAGTCCTTAATTCTAACCGCTTTCTCCGCAAGACCGTTAGACTGTGGGTGGTAAGGTGCACTGCGCAGATGTTCTCAATTATTCTCAAAAAGGAACTGAGAGAAAAATTTGTCCGTAAATTGGGCTCCGTTGCCTGACATGACGTTCCTTGGCATTCCAAAATGGCTGAATCTTTCACACACAGAAGATATTGTAGAATCTCAGATAGACATTATCATGGCCATAGCTTCTTTTAATTTGAAGGAAAGCCTAACGCGAAGAGCATCACGGCATTACCCATGAGCCTCACAAAGCCTAGGTGAACCCGTGGCCATTTTATGCCAGTCTTGGGTCATTTAACTGGAGCGTTGGCAGAAGACGTTGACTGTGCCTGGATATACGAACTGCAATGACTGAAGAACTGTTCGATCTCACCATCAAGGCCTGGAAAACAAAACAGTGTCCGCGCAACCGCCTTCACTGTCGAGAATCCTTGAATAGTCTCGTGTAGCATTTGGAACATTGACTCTTGGGTTGCCCATGGTCCGACGACCACATGTCCCAAGTAGGGAAAGTTCTGGGCCGCGGTCAGTTCCAGCTTCCGGTAAAAGTATGCGTCGTCATTTTCTAGTTGCTTTGGCCACCCCTGCTACACAGGCCTTCCTCTCAAGAGAAATTGGTACCCCTAGGTTAATTCCTACAGTTTTTGAGCCAGGGGGACGGTCTTATTCAGTTGAAATAACGAGAACACATATTCGCTTTATCGAAAACGTTTAATAAAAGGCGACCAAGAGCGTCGGTGTTCTTGTTCTGGAGTCATGCCTACTACATTACCTTGTACTAATATGCGCCTAGCAGCAGAGCCCAAAGTTGAATTCTGGCTGCTGCAATCACAGGTGTTGGTTCACCTTCTCTCAGGAATCCTACCAGTGGCTCGTGATCAGTTACAAGCGTGAACGCTCGTTCCAACAAATTGTCTCTGAGCTTTATAATCCCAAAAACTAGGGCTAAGACTTCCCCGCTCTGCTTGCGAGTGATTTCTTTGAAGTGTTCGATACCTGAGCAATGTTGATCTCTCTACGCTTCCAAGACGGTTAGGCAGCACTTCCCCAATGGCATAAGGCAATGAGTCACATTCTAGGCGCAACAATTTAGACGGCTAAAAATTCGTGAGCACGTCTGCACTGCTTAGTACTTGCTTAACTCTCCTAAACACATACTCCTTTTTCTCGTCCCACAACCACCTTTAGTTTTCGTTACAAGTTCATACCACAGTGTGAGAAGGGGTAGCCATGTGCTATTTAAAAACTTGTCGTAATATGAGAGCAATCCAATAAACAAAAACTCAGTTTGTTAGCGTTGGTGAGCTCTTCGTTACTTTATGGCCGTTCGCAAAGAAAATACCGAAACATTCTTTTTAGCTTAGGAATAGTATATTAAACATGTACGTTTTTTTGCGCACACATCAGCTGCCATATTGGGTCAACACACAACAGAAACACGAAGTATGTACTAAAATAACAGTAAAATTATACCTTAGATATAACAGCTGAGCGAGAGTTAGAGTTTAATTTAACTTTTTTTTACGAAGAGGAAGTTGATATAAAATTTTGCTATTGTTTATTTTATTTTTTTAATTTAACACGGGTAACATTAGATTTTGCGGTTGGGGGCCCCACATTCTACGTGCTTATTTCAAAACCCGGTCTTACGTTTACCTATATCTTCATATCATGGCTTCGTATATCTTAAACAGGTAGATACGAGTTGTGCACACACGTCGCAATCAGCTGTAGAAAATATAGTATTTTGTTAAGTACCAAGCGTCAGAAAAGTGATAATCAATCTTTTACTAACACGCTAGCCGGAAATAAAGCTTTCTTGTATGAATGAAGGCTTGCACTAGCTGGGGATTCATTGCAGTAGCCAGAAGTGCCATAGGACAAAGACAAAACAGAGAGAAACACAAAAGTAACAAGCAAACCGCAGTGATTTTAACTCTGGTATATTCCTCACGTGCTTACTATACAGGAATATACCTGCTCCATAATCACAAGCAAACCACGCAAAAGAACACTTTGTAACCATTCGTCACTGTAGTTATCATCCTTATCGTCTTCAATCTGTTCTGCACACGAAGTCGGTGCCAGTCGTGCCTAAAGACGTTTTCTGTTTTCTGTCGTTCTCAGTCACGTGGGTTCTATATATGGTATGCGGGTCGAAAAAATAATAAAACATTTCAGCGTGAAGTGAAGCAAACCAAGAATGTGTGAAAATAACGCTTCTTTCGTAAATAACTTCCAGCGGCGTCAAGAGATCAAAACGTTGATCTACCGCATACCAGAAGTGACGATATTCAAGATGGCTGCACCGTTGTGGAAAAGGTGCATAATTAATACGTGCCTCTAAATAAGCCATGTTCACAGCCAGGGATGGGCAGTATTTCAAATACAAGTATTTGAGATACGTATTTCAAATACTTTGTGTACTTTGCATTTGTATTTAATTACAAATTGGGTAATGTATTTGATGTGCGTATTTAAATACTAAAATTTAGGTATTTCAAATACAATTGTAATTAAATACAATTTTGTGGGCGAAAATACATCCCTCAGTTTTATTGTCACGATAATTCTTGTTTTTATGATATGGTTGTAAGATATAGTCTCCATCCTTTACTCGGCCATGGGGCTTTTTTTTTTTTTTCTCCGGCTTTATTTTAAAGGCACTGTCCAGAGCAGGAAGAAGACTACGTTCTGCACCGAATGCAGTGTCTCTCAATCAAGCACAAGCGTTTAGTGACTTTTCGATTACGGTGCTAGTCCAGGGCAAGAATAGTGACGAAATCGACGTTCACAGGCAGAGTGGCTAAATAAGTGCCTGTGACAACTTGTGATGCTTTCCAGCCTGATTTACATCCATATGTTTGCCTGGAACATTCGTTCAGATTTCGTAACTGGTGCGAGTTGCAACCATAAGAAATTCTCTAGCTAGTATGCACGTCTTGGTCTTCTCGGTTCTTTGTTGGTTTATGCCAAAATGTAATCGACAAAGAAAAGGTGCTTGAAGCTCTGTACTTTTGTCATCTATTACGTCCAAGATGATTAAATTTTTTGTGATTATATTTCTATTGCGTTACTAGGGCCTCGCACACTAACTCCCGAGTGTGCGATGCAAAATTAAAATGAGATACCCAGAAACCCGTTGCAGGTGCCCTGAAGTCGCTGACGCAAATTTTGAGGAATGTATTTGGAAAAGTATTTGGAGGAGATCAAATACATTTGGTTGTATTTGTATCTTGTACTTAAATGCTTTTTTTGGAAATTTAATTAGATTTGTAATTAACTACATTTTTGACAAAGTATTTTGTATTTGTATTTCGATACATATTTGCATGTATTTTGCCCATCCCTGTTCACAGCTATACTCCATTTACTCCCAAGCTGATAGTGCTGTGGGTGCTACGAACTTGCCGTACCAGTCAACCACCCCCATTTATCACCTCACTCCGCTCTTTTCGCTTGCTTATGGGCGGGAGCGTGATCACGTTGCGAAAGATCGACGTACGGCTGGCCCAACAAGCACGCAGCTTTCAACCCAAGTCAATGTGTATTTGACGGCGCCGATATGACGTAATCAATAAATCAAGCAATAAAACAGTAATATAGAATTACAAATATCATAGGTGAGTTAGAGCCGGTCCGTGGATGTAATAGCCGCCGAGCAATTAATTCGGAGGAAAAAAGGGGAGCGATCACCCAAGCACACCTCTCATTGTTCGTTTTATACAACGCGCCACGGGAGGGAAAGGGTTCGCGGGAAAAAGGAAGCGGCACGCCCTTGGTCGGGTGCTCGAAGTCGACCAATCGTTGCAGGGAGCGCCGCCGGGCTCGCCGTCATTGGATGTGCACCTCTGGAGAGGGTGAAGACGGCAGTACAAAAGCGAAGTGCTCGCGGGGTTCGCCGGAGCGCGTCTGCATTCTCTAAGGTGGATCGTCGCTACCACGGACCTGTGCACCTGTGGCGTTCGTTCGGCGAGCAACCTTTGGAGCCTTCTTCGCGTCCAGGGCCACGCTTCGAGAGTTGCGCAGCACGCAGGGCCCGTACCTTAAGGTCAGTTGGTCACGACGCCGTGGTTGTCACATCGCAAAACGTTGACGTTCGGTGTCAGTGTTCGAAGCAAATCGCTACAACGGATACGAAAGGGTGTAGCGAATGTCAATTCGCGGCACACTCCGCTGCGCGACGGCGTGTACGGGTGGGCCCGTATGCGTGCCCGTACCCGTGCCCTCGCTCACCGGCAGGCCAGCGGCATCAACGAATTTTTCTAAATGGCCATATGTCCCGTGACTGCAGCCAGCCAAGAGGATGGCACTGCGAGCATAACTAACGGGATAAGAAAATGCCGGCTTCCGGCAGAGTATCCACTTCCTGAAAATAATAGACTCTACGCCTTCCTTTTGACATATGGAAGTGCTGCTGTAGTTCACAAGCATATCGGACATTGCTCAAACTCAGATGTTATTATCTCACACAGGGTGGTCTTAACAGCAATGAAGTACTTCTAAGCGTACACACGAGGCGCATCTTGCTTATACCACTAAGATATTGCTTCATGAAAAAATGGGTTGTGAAAACGTGGTCTCACTCTGGGACTACCCGACTCCCATCTGTACTATACTACTAGATATTGCTTCATCAATGCGGTATGAAAAAAAGTTTTATAATTTCGTCTTACACGAGTTCCATCTTGATTATTCTACTCATATATTTCTTTTTCTACGGGTGCTCTGAAGAAGTTTCCACTGGAATGTCGTTCTGAAGTTAGGAATGAGGAAATTGCAGTTCTTGCTGAATGTCACTAGAATCGACTGTCAATTATTTATTCCTTCACACTATTTACTTTGCTAACCTACAGTTCACTAAAGAAATAAAATATGTTTTCTACTGAAGTACGCGATATAAACGCATCGTAAGGGCGAACTTTGTTTGGAATTCTATACTGCCTTCAGTATGGGCGACATTCTTCATTCATAAATGTCTGACTCAAGTGCAGCCTTTTCGGTAGTAAAACTCCACCTAATAGCGCGTTTACATTTGCGGATTTGCGGGCGGATCCGCGCAGGCGGAAAATAGATTTTGGAACCGAGTGACGAAATTGACTCGTCGCTGACGGAAAGTCTGGCTTAGTCCGGGGCCCATTTCCAGACTTTCAGTCAGCGATGATTCGAGTTCGACGCCCGGCTGCAACATCTATCTTTCCGTCTGCGCGAATCCGCAAGTGTAAACGCGCAAGAAAACATTATTAGCTAGCCATTCATAATATTTACTTCTACAGACAGACGAAACCATGCTGGAGCTATTATTACTGAGAGCCCAAAAAACAAACAAACAAAAAAACACCAGGACGTAGTGTGTCACATTATTTAATTAATTTTAATTTACCTCATGTCTCGGATGAACCAACCGGATTGCCGTAAGAACAAATTAAGCTGCCCTTCTGAGTCTTTTAGGTGGTTAATTACAAAGTTATTCCTATCACTTTTGACTACATTTTACTTAGACCTATTAAGTAATCACTCAAAATATAGCAATTTAATGTTTGAGTATTTTACTTAAATTTACAAGTTGAAAATACATGTGGAAGAAATGAACAATTTTGATCTGATAAATTAAGTAATATTTGTAAGCGTAATTAAAAGGTACGTTTTTCGCCACGATATTTTATATTAAAAAAACACGATTTGTATTAAGTGATCGATATTAGGGAACATTATAATGTATACTTTGATGGCCTTACGTTGTCTCACTGTTGAGATATCATATAAGTGCTTTGTAAGTAATGCACATTCACGCACTACGTGACGTTTGGGCTTTATTTTAGCGAGCAGCTGTTCACAGCCCTGTTACCCACGCTGTAGGTAGTACGCTTTGTTTTATTTTGATGTTTTATGCATATAAGCGTTAAAATGTGAGCCTTATGTGTTTGCTAAAATAGTCACGGGCCCTTGCAATGGATATGTGAAATATCACTCTAAGCTGACACATGTCCGTTAAACATTTATATATATATATATATATATATATATATATATATATATATATATATATATATATATATATATATATATATATATATATATATTTATATATTCTGCTCTCTCATTATATTTCGTCTGTTATATACGAAATATATTGAATAAAATAAAACATGCAGGCGGAGTAGTATTCATCAGCTGAGAGGCATCTTTAAATTTGATGATTGTGTCGAGGGATATTCTCATTTTCGATCCGGTAATATATCCTACTGAATTAATTGCGAGAGCGCAAGGTGTGCTCCGCTAAATTTAGGGTGATTTGCGTGAATATAAAAAAATTGAAATAATATCTGTTATAAAGCCTTTGAACACGTTTTGTATACATTTTGTTCAAATCCGCATTTTTAAGGGTCTGGCACCTCATTTCCGACTGCTTAGCGACCGGCGATGAGTTGCGCTCTCCAGTTTTGCTGTATTTCTTATTCATATTTGTTTGATAAATATGGCAATCTGTTTGAATAGGCCCCTGCAGGTGTAAGGTACACAACAAAAAAGAATAAAACTTCCTTCCACATCTTTTCCTCTTTTGGCACCTCATACTTCTCGGTTTAAATTGCACACAAGACGAGGATGCGCGAATCCATGCCTGGTCTCTTGATCCCTCTTTCTTCAGCATCTCCATTTGCATGCTTTAAGAACGTAATATAGTCGTCTGCTTCGCTGTCCCATACAAACTATTCTTGGTGTTTGACGTGGGTTTTCGAAAATGAACGTAGTTTCTTACACCAATAGAGCGACAAAATTGGCACATTTGGGATTTAAATAATTTCACTACAAAAGACTCAGATACGGTGTAAAAATATTGATAGAGTCAACTAGAAAAGAAGCTTGGGAAAGCATTGCGCCCTCCGTGTTTAAGTTCTCTTTTCAGGAATTACCCAAATACGCATAGACATCTAGAGATATGTAGGAAAATATATTTCTTAGTGTATGGAGAACTTACTTTTGAAGGATTAGCACAAAATGGAGCATACATGCATTTTTTTTTATTTTTGGCTATACTTGTTTTCACCTCAAGAATGGGAGTAAAATATTCCGGCTTCAGTGGCAGTAGTACTGATTTACCCTTTTATGAATAGAATTGAAATATATGTAGCTGCATTTTAGATTACATATATGTTACGTTATAAAGATGTGCTCGTTTCAAAAGCCAAAATCCTCGCTTCTTCCTCCAACAACTAAACCATGCAAGAACTACGTCGCACGGCGTCTGAACAATGCGGAAAACTTCCTTTTTTTCTCGAGGCGAAACCAAGTGTAGGAACGTGCATGTCTTTGAGATGCGCAAAAACTTTGTAAGAGATATGTAACACAAACGTATCAACAAAATTAACGGCAAAAATCGGTCGACCATTTTATACGGAAAACATACTTGTCGATTGCTTTATCATCGGGCGAAATTTAATATAAATTGTCCCGCCATAAGCGCGTGACGGTATTGAAAAAAATGGTCAAAGAGCAGGCTTGCTGCTGCATATTAATCGTAACCTCTTAAACCCTTAGAATGGAAAGTAAAGTTCGAGACAAAGTACAAGAGTCAGAAGAAGTTGGACAGACAGCGTCTCAATTTCCCGTTTTCTTTTTTCCTGCTTTTTTATAATCTCGGTTAATACATCGTCATCAACGCCAATTTTCGTACAAATTTTGAGAACACCAGAACATAGGAATAAACATAGAAATGAAAAAAATCGATGCAATATTCATTTGTTTACGAATTCAGCGATGTGAACGTAAGAAAGAAAACATGATGCTTCCAGGAGGACATTGCAAGTTAAGATTGACCGCTTTTCACAAAAGTCTAGCGAACAACATTGGCGGTCCCCGTTTCTTAGGAATCAAGCATGTGTTTGGATCCGAGTCGCCGACAAACGCTGACGTAATCGATAAGATAACTACTGAGTTCGCACCAACCTCTGACGCAGCTCTCGTATAAAATACACGCACAAAGCACAGGCAAGACTGATGAACTTAAATAATTGACGTAGCAGCTACTATACTCGTTAAGCTTACCACACACATGAATGTTTGCGCATTGTTTATGCGCCACGTAAAGCAGTTATCACAAGATTTAGGTTCTCGAGAGAAGAAACAAAGAATTTGGCGTTTGAAACATGTACGCCTTAGTATAAGAACATGATGCTAATCCAAGGTGCACCTACATATATCATAAATCTAGACATGAGGGGAGAAGTGAATAATGTTCCGGAAGGAACCACACTAGTTTTACTGCGGTTCTTGAAGTGTGTACAGATATAGGTGGCGCGCATTTCTGAAAAAAAAAGGTATATTGTTTTTAGAGTTTTTTTTTATATATACAACCTTTTTATATTGTGTTTTACCGGCGCTTTTGGGGTTTCGGGGAAAAAAAATCTGGTTTTCTTTGTAGTGTTCTGATGACACGTGTATGTGAAACCGTTTCCCCCGACTGACAAATGCAAATATGAAACGGAACCTCTCCCACTATCCTCAACTTTGACTTTTTTTTTGTCACAACCGTGAGACGCAAATACTCCACAAATTAAGACTGGGCGATTAAAATGTACATGTAAGTTTAAAAACAAAAGCGCGAACGCTATTATCATTTTTTCTTGTCCTTATGTGATTTTTTTTTAATCCCGCCTCAGGGGAAACGTCAAAGCTTGAGAAGGGATGGGAGCGTTTATCTAATCGCGAAAAAATAGAAACCCGTTAGCATTGCGATATTCAATGAATTCGTCCGCAAACGTTTTGTTACCAAACATCTAGAGAACAGCTTCCCCCCCCCCTTCCCCTCAAATTGACGTATTTTCCAGGGCTAAGTAATATCGCGGTAGTCTCTGTAATATATTTCAAGAATCTCTATCTCCATATCGAAATGCATTTGGATTTCAGCGGTAAAATCCATTGGCAATATATCGCTCGTATCGTGATACTCAGGAAGGCTAAGGCATCTCGTTATTGTTGTGGAAAATGACCTGTTGCCTTAGTTTAAACTGAAAACCATCTTTTTAGTGCTAGGGGGCCAGCATTTGAACATGAACGTGCGGCATAACATCCTCTATAAAGGATAAAAAGGGGGGGGTAGCATGTGTGCCTGGAGTACCACAAACAATCCCCAAAACAAAACAAAAAATACATAAAAAAACAAGCCCAGCAGTTGTTTGAGGAACGGTTATTTCCAAAAAGAAAAAGAGCTAGATATGCTCCACCCAAGAAGTGCCATTCTCTTTCTGCTTTAGCAGAGCCAACGCTTCGAAGGACACAAGTAGAGAGGAAGAAATATTCAGTCCGGACAGCAAAGAAGTTTAAGAGGGGCTTATTCTCCATTAAACCTCTACAGGCCCTGCGCAGACTCAAACTTTTGTCACACAGGCGCACGTTAAATACGTTCAGAACAATATAACATTCACTAATCAGCTCACGATATCACGTCTTTCGGCGTGCGCTGGGTTTTTCATCCGTTAAAGTAGTTCGTTTTGAGCGCCTTCAACGGGCCCGTCTCACAACGGTATAAGTCTGGCAGTGTAATATTGTCCAAGTTTGGGTGACTCCAAATTGTCTAAGATGACATTTTAACACGCACCGTCACTGCAAAAGAGGTTTAATTTTGGGCAGACATCTTTTGTGAAGCTTGGCAAGCAGTCCATGGCCTCCAGTGCCTATGGGATTTACTGAGCGCAACAATGTGTGTGTGTGTGTGTGTGTGTGCGTGTGTGTACGTGCGTGCGTGTGTGCGTGTGTGCGTGTGTGTAAATATGGGATGGTAGTTGTGCATTGACGGAGATAATGAGATACACGGCGGTGTATCAACTGTCAGAAAAATAGTAATACATTTCACTACCTTTTGCTTTCGCCGGAAATCGCCCTCTGCCCACCTAAAATGTATTCCTTCATGTATCTGTCTGTATTCCTGAATAATAATTTCCCGTTATTGCAGGAGTATCTCACGGATATCCTCTAACATAAAACACAAGGATATACCAGTGTCTGTATATTGACCTTCGAATGCATGCATCTCAGCATTTGTTTTCTGGGATACCTTTTGGAGTATCTCTTTCTAGCCCTGCGTCATTCTATGTTGACCTTTTATGAAGATGTTTAGATAAACTTACTACGTTGCTTCCATTCACGGAATCGGCGAGTCATCTCCTAGGTCAGTGACAGTCTAGGTGTGAAGTGGAAGCTCCTCCCTCGTCTTTCCACTTTAGGAGATCGAATTCTGGAGAGGAGGTAACCTTCTGTCCACAGTTCACTCTGCTAAAGTGGAAAGGGGTGGAAGGAGCTTCCCTTGAACTCGTAAGCTGTTACCGACTATAAAAAAGCCTGAAGATACCTAGCAGCTACTGGTGTAAAAGCGAAACGGTAACAAAATATATAGCGACGTTTAGAGGTGGAATGAACAAAAGATCGTGAATAAAATTGCGCAAGGTATTCCACAAAACGCGAGTCAATTGCTACTTCCATCAGTAAACATAGCACAAAAAAATGTAAAGTGATACTTGTCTCGGTCCAAGGACGTATAAAAATCAATTTAATTGATAACGCTCGATTTATTGGTTCCGAATTATTTTAGTATATATAGTTTCGATTAGTATACGCTTGAAGGCATGGCATCAGTTAGAAACATTCTGGGCATTATCGAAAACGACTCAATCATCCCACCTTACAAAAAGGTAATGCAAGCACTGTATTCTACGGCAATAAAAAACAACACTCAATTGACACGCATTTCCAGGTTTCCGTTTGCTTTTAGCGCGCAACTACGCGCCAGCGGTCCTGCCCATCATGGATGAAGCACACTTCCTTGTATGCTTCGTAGGTTAAAAAGTAGTGTGGCACTTGCCGCCGTAATGAAACATTGTTTTGATTGTCTGATATTGCAATGATAAGTTTTGTTTTGGGGCTCATCTTTGTTATGGGAAGAATGTGTGGCGGCGCACCTATATGGCGTACTTTTGCCACGAGAGAGCAGGATTGCTAACTCAGACGAGTGGTTTAATAAAAAAAGAAAAAAAATGAATTTTAGACACGCACTCAGATTGTTCCTGTTCTTTTTTTTTTTTGAACGCCATAAAATGATTTAATTAAAATATTAACATCAATAGTAATAATAATAATAACCACAATATTAATAATAATATAGTGAGCCTAGTAATGAAAAAGGGCGACAACAATCAAGACTGGTGGGGAGGAGAAGAAAGAAGATGGAATAAACCGGTCTGAATATTTTCCCCAGTGTAGCAAAAATCTGTAGACCACTACAAATTTAGGCGCAGCCAACAGGATCCGCAAAATGTGGGTAACCTTCAACATAGATCGAAGTTCTCCTAAAGAAATTGCATTTTGGATTTACAGTGTTAAAGATGATGTCACGACAGATCTTCGACATATCAGTTCACCACAGTTGGTTGAGCTGGTCACACAGAAGGCGAAGAAATCAACCACGGAACTTCTCAGCTCAATATCCGTCAAGGTAAACCTTCAACTGTCACTGTTTGAAGAACTGGTGCTATAGCCATGTCGAAAAATACCGGAAGAGACTTCGATATCTACCGCGAGCAAGGCAATGGTACTGCAAGCCCTGCAGCTACGGTAACAGCAGATAACCCGGCAAAAAGAGCTGATGCAGGCCATCGTTTATTCCATGAAAAAAGAGGAGAAACCTAGATCAGAAACGGTGAAGCCAGACATGTTTGACGGATATTCATCGAGTTCGGAAGAGATGATTGACGTCTACGAGTATGCTTCAGAGAAGAACGTTTGAAACTCGGAGCAAAACCGCATCAAGAACATGCGCCTCTTTTGACAAGCGCCGCAAAGAAGTGGTTTGAACTTCGCATAACGGCCCACCTGGAAGCAAGTTGGAATGACTTAGGCAAATTTCCTCACCAGTTTCAAGAGGAATCCTGTAGACAAATGGTATCAAGCTCTCTTCTAGAAGTAAATGAATGGTCTAATCCTCGAAAACTTTTTTAGAAGAAAAAGCTCCTTGAACTTTCCGAACCCCACCTGCCACAGTCGGCAATAATATCACTGATACTTTATGGACTTCCACGTAAAATCCAAAAACATGTACACGCTCGAAATCTCAAATCCGTGGAAGACTTGCTTCAGAGCTTGCAAGACATCGACATCTCCAGTAACCCCATCGGCAGAAGTTTTCTATACCATAGATAGAAATCTTTAACATAACGCTGTAACGCAGCGTACAACACCAAACAATTTGCGTCAGCAAAGGCGTCCGTGGGAACAGCCAAGTTGCAACTCTAACCAGAGCCCGGCGTTACGCTTCCCGGATGCCGAGGAGCAGCCGGGAGGGGAGGTTCAGGTCAAGATGCAAAGAAACGAATAAAAGAGGGCGGTCAGTCTAACCCGAATATGCCAAATAAGACGGTATTTATGTTAGAGCATCTTACATATCACCGTTCATATTGATCGGCCTAATACGCGTGTCCTTCTTGGTGGCGGCGCCTCGATATCGATCATCAACGAGACAAAACACACGCATTGAAGACCTACTAAGAAAAAAAAACAATTCAAGTTCAAAGTTGTGACGACACGAAAAACCGTTTAAGGAATAAACAGCTGTTACCGTTAACTTCGAGGGTCAAAGTATTGAAGTAGTTGCTCAGGTGAACGTTGGAGTGGATTATAACTTTCTAGTCTCACGGCATGACATGAAACGGTTAAAAATAGACATATACTGGGATGATAAAGTCACTGTGGAAAAGCCGGCTGACCGCAGATGTTTGGTCTGTAATCACTTAGGCACTCCACCGCCAAAGCTTATTACTGCAACTGAAGACTTTCTTAAGTTATGCCCTGAATTCTTCAGCATCGGCCGCTACCGTCCAGTTATCCCCAAAGTTATTGTACCATTCAACATCAGTGACAAGACAGTGCAGCGTAAAAATCCATATAACATGACCAGAGGGAAGGTATGGCTCAAGCAGAAGCTGCAAAACATGTTAGATGCAGACATCGTCAGGCCTGTGGTGTCTCCGTTTGCGTTACCTATCACCATTGCACCCAAAGAGGACGGCACCTTCAGGCTCTGCACGAATTACTGTGCCTTGAACAAGCAGACTAACCTAATCTCTTTCTCAGTGCCACGAATTGAAGCCATCATAGAAGAGACAGGAGGTTGCAGATACTTTTCTCCGATTGACCTGTGCAAGGGATTTGGGCGAATTCCCTTACAAGAAACCAAGATGTATACCACGTTTACAACACCTTTTGACCTGCATGAGTATAACCGCCTTTCATTTGGCTCGAAGAATTCCCCTGTATGGCTTCAGAAAGTAATAAACAAGGTTCTGAATTCCTACCTGGGAAATTTCTGAAACGCCTACGTCGACGACATCATCGTCCACTTCAAAACAGAGGGGGAACACCTGCAACACTTATCGCACGTTTTGTCAGCACTTACCTCCGCGAAACTGACAGTTAATTTCCAGTAGCGCGAGTTCTTCCAGACTCAGGAAGTTTTCCTCGGTAGAGTTTTAACGGCTCTACAAAAATCACAAAAGAAGGGCCTGCGGCAAGGATTTCCCAACTTGTTAAGCCGTATGACGTACACTCTCTCCGAGGTTTCCTCGGTCTGGCAGGACACTTTAGAGCATTTATGAAAGACTACACTCTCAAGACAAAATGCCTTACTAGGCTCACGCAGAACGATGTCATCTTTGATTGGAAGAAAGAGTGTGAGAAATCGTACCGAGATATGGTTCAAGCTGTCTCCTCGGACCCTATCTTATCTTTACCAAATTTTACACTCCAATTCAAGCTAAACACGAACTCCTCTCATTGCGGGACAGGAGCCGTGATTTACCAACGATACGCCAAGCAGCCCGCTCGCAAACAGCTTTGTTTTGTGGGCTACCACAGCTATGCGTTCAACAAATCAGAGTTGACTTTCAAGACCACAGAAAAAGAGGCAATGGCAGTTATGAAGGCTGTCCTTTATTTTCGGTCACATATGGAAGGGGCTCCGTTCAAATTGTTCACAGACCACCAAGCCCTGACTTACCTTCTTAATGACACAGCCAATAGGCCGACTTGCGAGATGGGTCAATGAGCTCCAGGAGTTCCAGTTTGACATTACACACCGCCCTGGTTCATTGTTAACGGACGCCGATGCTCTATCACGCCTTGTTGTTCGTCTAAGTGACGAAAGTCAGGGAACTGCAAACCGAGCAAATCTGTGGGGGTAACTGAACCTCTATTCCTTGAAAAGGGCAAGTTCCAAGTACCTCCTTCAATGATACCAGCTGTTTTATCATGAGCGCCCAAAATCCTGTGGACGCTATGGTGTTTGGCGAACCTGGCGAAACATAATGCAGGACACAAGCAAATATATTCAGTCTTGTCGCGAATGACAACTTCACAAGGCAAAGGTCAAGAAAGCTACACACGTAATAACAACTCCGGAGTACTCAAAGAAACCATTTGGGCTTGTCCGCTTGGAATTCGCAGAGGTGAAAAAGAAGAGCGAAGGAGTGAAACAGTCGCAAGCGTTTCTTATCTGTTTTGATGAATGCACAAGAATGGTAGCCAGACGAGCTGGAAGAGGAGATGTTAACACCATCATAGCTTTACTCAACCGATAAATGTTCAAGAGCGTCAAGGCAATCAAATCCAACTATGGATCAGCCTTCAGAAGCAAGAAGCTGGAACAATGTGGAAGACAGCGAGGTATTTTACTCAAATTTTCTGCACCATATCATCCAGCAGCCGACGGCCTTACTGAATGAGCAGTTTGGAGCATTAAGCAATACATAAATATTTCCCCAGGCTTTCCAGGAGGTTGGAAGTGCTGTCTCCAAGCAGCTCTGTCTCACCACAACAGATCGTACAAAAAGGGCCTGGGATGTTGCTCGATCTCTGCGGCCACTGGAAAAGTTTCCTTTCGATCGGCCGATCATAACCTGAGGTTAACAAAAAAATTGCGACTCACAGAAATATTCATAACAGACGCCGCACAACAAAAGCACAGGGGCAGCATGAAACAAAACTTTGATAAAAGACACAACGCCGCGATGCCAAACCTAAAGGTTGATGATCTTGTTCTCGTCAGAGGAGGAATCCCGTGGTCAAGCGCCAGTTTTTCTGGGTCTTACCGTGTTGTGAAAACGGCTGCACAGCGGGTCAAATTGAAGACAATTTGGTAATTGGGCCCTAACGAGACGACGAAACTGCCTCAATTGGAAAAGTTTTTAGTATTATCCAAGGAGGGATAAGTTCTGAAGTCCGGGGAAGTGAAGTGAGCTTGGTAATGAAAGGAGAGGACGACGGTCAAGACTGGAGGGGAGGAGAAGATAGAAGTAAGATAGAATAAACGGCGGGGATTAACTTACCCAGTGTGGCCATAATTTGTAGACCACTAGAAATATTAATGATAAAAATAATTATAATACTATAATAGTGTTGTGTGTATTTCCATACAGTCGGAAATCAGACATCCTCAATGGGCGTCCGGTGTCTCAGGTGCGAATGATAAATATAGCCAGTGCAGTACAACCGCGACCTTGTGTGTGTTGCTAAAGACAAAATGAGATATTGAACGAGCTCCGTTTTTACTGGCTGTATTTTCGTGTAAAAGGAGCGGCGTTGACGACATGGCAAAGGAAGTTTGGTAGCTGCCGCAACCCGGAATATTTCGCAATATCACCGCGATACCCTTTTGTCGCACGAGCAACGTTGCAGCAGCGAAATCGAAAGTACAATTGCGTCAAGTGAAGAAGGCCTTTTCTACACGAGATTACAAAAGGATCGGAAAATTCAGTTTACCTATATGTACCTCAGTCGAAGCTCTTTAACAATGTGCTATCAGTTCTCATTTAGCGTGGACGGTACGAAGATATCAGCAAATAGCCGGCAGTACCCAGCAATGGCGAAACGTGTGAGCTATGTATACGAATGCGACTTACCGCTGAGTAATACTCCAATTTTATGACTCCTTTCTGCCTGTATGCCCTGACCTACCACCGTCGCAAACTTTCATTAACGAAAAAGAACCTTTTCTTCGGTTGGAGCAGGTATTTTTTTGCTACAGGGTAGGCGGACTCGTCATCAATAAAGCCCCTGGAAGTTTTTTCCGTTTGTCTTGCAAGTAGCGTCAAGTGCTCCTGTGCACAAGGGGTCTTCGAAGGGTCTCGAGCGGCCCTTCTAAGTAAATGGCGGCGCAGCACTGAAATAAGCAGCCCATGGAAGCGAATAGTGGCAGAGCACCCGCTCATGGCATGTGTGTGCGCGTTTTCTCAAAAATAGTTGGCGGAACTTTTAAAAGTCATCGTTATCAAGTCCAAGACTAGGAAACGGGACTAAGGCGCGAGGCGGCCAGCACGCAGAGGCGGCTGGTAGCCGGGGTACTGACAGTTCAAACCGCAACTGGAGCCCTGGAATAGGGGCACACAACCACTCCACTTCTCTTTTTCTCCCCCTTCTTTTCCCTTGACCTTTCATTCAATTTTGAATGGAGCGTTTAGCAGCAACAACAACAACGGGCTGCAGTTTTCCCGTGCAGTGGCAGCCATTATACTCCGTTCACCCTTTAGCTAAGACTGCAGCCAAAGGTACAAACGCGAGGTAACCCGCGCTCCTGGCCTTGAGACATATATTTCAAGCGCGACCGCTCGTGCTGCGGAAGAACGCTTCAAAGCAGCGACCTCGAGCTCTCGTGCATGTGGTACACTCCCGGAAAGAAAAGGTATATTCTTACACCCCTTGTCCAATGTACAACACCCCACAACTTCAGTTTGACGTACAGCGCGCTGTCATTGAACCAACGGTACCTGCTTTCCCGAGCGGCTTCAAAGCCGAGTGGTACAACTAATTAAAATAGCTAATGTACGTGTTACTGACTACAAATAAGAAAAGTAACCGGGGTTTTCTTGGACCTACTCTAAAAACCTCAGTGGTTTTTTTTTTGGTACTCTTTGATACGTACTTTAGTTGCTTAATGAGACATATATCACCGTTCTCAAGCCCTTCGTAAAGGTTGGGGCTGTCTGTTCGACATAAGTGCGCAGTACGTCGAACTGAAGTTTGGGGTGTCGTATATGGGACAAGGGGAGTAAGAATAAACTCTTTTTTTCTGAAAGTGTATTGACATCAGTCTCATAGCGCATTCCTTTGCGTCCGCGGGTGTGCACTCCTTGCGCACCTGATGGCGATCGCATCCTTCATCGAGCTCCCCGCCCCCAGTGGAGCCGCACAGCGCGTCTTTCTTTGGCGGCGCGCACGGCATGCGTGTGCACGGTGTTGCACGCAGGCGCAATAAGATATGTTATGTCCGAGAAGCCAGCTTAGTGGTAGTTCGGAGCAGAGGACAAAAGACGACGAAGTGAGGAGTGCATTTGTCGCCGACGACGAAGTGAGGACGAAGTGCATTCGACGACGAAGTGAGGAGTGCGTTCGAGGAGTGCATTTGTCGCCATGTTGGCGTTGCTCACCGTGTTCCGATAATAAAC
The DNA here is from genome assembly GCF_016920785.2 of Ixodes scapularis. Taxonomy (NCBI): domain Eukaryota; kingdom Metazoa; phylum Arthropoda; class Arachnida; order Ixodida; family Ixodidae; genus Ixodes; species Ixodes scapularis. The sequence goes on from NW_024609843.1 coordinate 585,170, forward strand.
GGGATTCCTAAGTAAACACTGGCGACGAGTAAGGTCCGACCCCCGTGGATAACCCCACAATGCAAGTGGAGGCAAGTATGTCAGCCCGGACACCTGACTTCGCCGGCCGCATGGAAGAGTCCAGCGGCTCGAACCGCACTTCGTGGACATCGTGGTACGGTCGCCTCCAGTGTTATTTTCAGGCGAACGACGTGACCGACCCAATCTAGGTAGAGCACACACCTACGACCTTGTGTGTGCGCTGCTGCAGCTCAGCGCGCCGGACAAGGTGAGCTACACCGACATTGTTAGTGCGTTACGAGCGCACTTCGAGCATCGCCCGTCTGAGGTGTACAGTCGGACTATGTTTCAGCGATGCAACCAGCTGGCAGGAGAATCAATTAACGACTTCGTGGCAACGCTGCGCAAGTTAGCCACGCACTGTAATTTTGGAACGCTGTCATCGGCGATCGCAACAACGATGCCACCTGCCACTGGAAGAGCGAACATTGGAGCAACGACGACCCTGCAGACAGGAACTGCAGCTAGGTTTGCTAACCAGACGTTGCTGCCATTGGAGGTGATGTTACGCGACAGGCTCGTCCGTTGTCTACGCGACGAGCACCAACAGCAGCGACTCTTCGCGGAGAAGGATCTCACTTTTTCCAAGGCCTATGATCTCACGCTCCGCAAGGAGAGCGCTGTTCAGCAACAACAAAAGTTGAAATCCGACCACTCGGAAGCGAACAAAGCCATGACCAGTGCAGGATTGAGGAGTTCTCACAAAACGCAGGCTGCGCAAGGACAACGCTGTTGGCGCTCTGACGAAGCACACAGCCCCAACGCATGCAAGTTCGCGACAGCAACGTGCTACTACTGTCGGAAGCGAGGCCATATCTAGAAAGCCTGCATATCAAAGTAAAAAAGCTACGAAGGGCCACAACGCAACAACTACTTTGGCACGTCAATCTCCTGAAAAACAAATGCCAACCTTACATGACCTTCGCTCAGTAGCAAGTGAGTCCACTACCCCCAAAATCACAGTGACACTCACTGTACAGAGTCAACCAGTGACATTTGAGGTTGACTCAGGTGCCACTGGCTCCTTGGTCAGCGGTGATGCTTTTCGAGCTGTATGGCCTACAAAACCACCTGTTTTACAACCAGATGACATTCGTCCGCACACCTGAGCAGGCCAGAAAATCGAAGTCCTCGGAACAGCAACAGTGACTGTCAGCCGCTCAAGCAGGACTTGCCAGCTTCCATTGCTTGCGTTGCAAGGCACTGGATGCAACTTGCTTGGACGCAACTAGTTTGGACCACTGGGCATTCAAGTCAGTGGCATTCACCAAACCACACACGATGGCAACATTACACAGCTTTTGCAGAATTTTCAGTCAGTCTTTTCCGAGACAGTCAGTGGTCATGTAGGACCACCAGTACACCTGGAATTGAGAGATGAAGCGCGACCCAAGTTTCTGAAAGCGCGGCTCGTCCCCTTTGCGCTCCGTTCAGCCGTCGAGAAGGAGATTGACCAACTGGAACAGCAAGGCATCTTTGAGCCTACACAACATTCTGACTTGGCCACGCCGTTGGTGTTGGTGAGAAAGAAGGATGGAAGCATTCGTGTCTGTGGTGACTATCGCAGCACCGTGAACAAGGCCACGAAAAAGGCGTCTTATCTTTGCCAACAACGAAGGAAGTGTTCAGCAGCCTGCGGGGAGGAACTACGTTCAGCACCCTCGACCTAGCGCAAGCCTACCAAGAACTTCACGTGACTCCAGCTACGGCTGAGCTGCTCAGCGTAAACACAGTAAAAGGACTGTACAAAGTGAAGGGGCTTCCTTTCGGTGTGGCAGAAGCTCCAGCAATATTTCAATGGTTAATGGAGACCACCTTGAGTGGGCTAACCGGTGTCTGTGCGTACCTCGACGACATCATTGTCAGTGGTACCACGGAACAAGAGCGCAGGGAACGATTGTCAGCCGTGCTACAGAGACTGGCAAAGGAAAACTTGCGTCTCAACAAGGCTAAGTGTACCGGTAGTACATTTTCTGGGCCACAAGATAGACGCTAGAGGCATACACAGTACAGACGAAAAGGTACAAGCGATAGTGGAAGCACCCGCTCCGACTAGCAAGCAGACTGTGCAGTCATTTCTGGGCATGTTGGCCTTCTACGACCGTTTTTTAGAACAGAGAGCCACACTAGCATCCGTACTGTATCAGCTGCTACAGAGAAACAGTCCATGGCAATGGGAAAAAACGACATCAGAGAGCTTTTGAAGAGCTCAAGAAACTGATTCTGAAGGGGACACTCCTGGCGCACTACGATGAGACAAAGCCCTTACTGATCTCATGTGACGTTGACGGGCTATTGATTGTATCGCTGTACCGCTCTAGAAATCTGAGATGAGGTAACAAGAGTACGAACGGTAGACAGGCTCGAACCCCGAAGCTCACTATTGAAACTACTATGTGCTGTGAAGTTCCTTCGTGCATAATCCATTTAGACGATCAAAAACTTTCAAAATAAACCTACAGACACGTCTTTCCTTTTTTTCTTGCATAATGAGCCAAATTTTTAGAAATAATTTTTTGCTCGAGCTTTATTTTCAAGATAAAAAAAAGGCTCGTATGTAGCTGAAAAATTGCTCAGTCTCCCCCAAAGGTGTCAGTAAAGTTCCTTTACAGTTCCTTGAATATAGTTCCTTTACTTCATCTCTGAATAACCTTCCTGCGACAAAAAAAAAAAAACAAAGTTCAGTGGTCTACGCCCGATCCCCCCGATGGAAGGGCGCAACAACGCAACGACGTAAAAGGTCGAGGAGCTCCGAGAGCGCATGGCCAAAGGCTGATAGGCATGGCCAATGGCTGACGGCCGATGCCATTTACGTACTCAGTGAGGTTACTTGTTCTTACTGCCACTTCTTTCGCCTTTTTTTTGCGTTTTCGGCCGATTAAAGGGCCTCTGACACGCCAAAAAAATGTTTTTTTGCATGCTAGGCGTTTAATTGGCATGTCAGGACATTACCAAAAAATTGTTTCACTATAAAGTCGCGTAGTTTTTTTTTAATAACAAAATAGAAATACGAGGCCCAATTCAAAGTTCCCGCCAGTGCACTGAGACGTAACAGTGTACCGCAAGGTGTCGGGGCGGTCAGAAGGGAGTCATCGAACTACGTCACTTAAAGTGGGTTCCCAGCAAGCCACGTGAGTTTCACTCCTCGTGCTCTCCGCGACCGTGCCTAAATCTTTTTTTTTTTTTTCTGCTCTTTGTACGAGCGATTCTAGAAAACGAAGTTTCAGTTCCACTAGCTCTTTATCGCTGCACCTTTGGTTAGTTCGCGTGCTGGAAAAGTTGAGGACGAAGAGTCAGTGGACCGACGTGATGGAGGTGAATGATGAAAGCGTTGCGAGTACAAGCCAGTGTACGAGTGCATGCCGTCAGTTTGATGATACAGAGCTATACTGGGCACAAAAGAAGCTATCAAGTTTTGAAGAAAAAAAAAAACAACTTTAGAACGCTTGCAGAAATTAGGATTGCTAGCGTACGACACGCTTAATTGCATTGCTGAAGGTTCGGACACCGAGGTCGTCGAATCATCATATACTGTCCAGGCTGAGGATGCCTGCCGTCTCTCGGAAATGCATGCAGTGTGATCTCTTTTTCAGTTGCTGAAATACCGGGACAGTCCCTCACACAGCACCTTCTAGGCGTTGTAGTTGATCACGTCAATTCACTGGCTCCTCTTCTTCTACCTTCACAGCAACATTAAGCGACGAAAAGCAAATAAAAGAAACCTTGTCTGCTTGGATCGCTCGTGGAGGTGAGGAGAACAACAAAAATATTAAAAAAAGATATTACACGTGCTTGCGGTAAGCACGTGACTTCCGGCGATGCCTCCCTTCTGACCGCCCCGACACCTTGCGGTACACTGTTACGTCACAGTGCACTGGCGGGAACTTTGAATATCTTTTTTTTTTTAATTTTTTAATAAAATAAAAAAAATCTATTTTTTATTAAAAAACTACGCACCTCTATAGTGAAAATTTTTTTTGTAATGTCCTGACATGCCATTTCAACGCCTAGCGTGTAAAAGTTTTTTATCTTTTTTTTTGGCGTGTCAGAGGCTCTTTAACTTGTTATGGGATGTTTTAGCGGTCGCTGTTTGTAAGTGCTTGTCAGCCCTCGCGCACGAATATTGCGGACTCCCTGCTCGCTCAAGCGCATCCCAGTGCCCAAGGTAGCATTCACCGGCGGCCATAGTTTAGGGCGTGCCAGCTCAGCGCGAGCTCACGATTAATTTCACGGCGCTTCTACAACGAGCATTGCACATCACCAAGATTGTAGTTCTCTGAAGAAAATTTAGGTCTGTAGTCCTGAGACAGCGCTCCGCCTGCGTTCATCGCGGCGAACTCGGTTTTGTGCTGGCAATGTTATAAATGTGTATTAATATTTGATACATATGTTTGATATCTACAAAGCAAAGCAGTAAAAAAGAAGTAACATATTACCTGACTGATCGGAACTGCTCTCGCAACAAGACCAGTCGTATGTTTTGAGGAAACGCGGTACGAACAATGCGTCACACGGTTGTCATGCAGCTCATCACAACGGTTGCCATCATAGTCGAGCTGGCAGTTTAGGTTTCGCCGAAGACCCCGGGAACCAAACTTTGGGATATATACAAAATTATGCAAGGCACCAGAAAAAGATAAAAAAGAACACCTCATAATTTAGAGACACTTCCTTCACTAAAGACAGTCGTAACCCTAAAATTCATAAGGTGCACCGCAGCTCCCCTTTAAAAAGACAATGAAGCTAGGGAAAGTTTGTTTTCTATATGGTAAGGACAGCCGTGCCTCAAAATGTACGTTCATAAAAAATAAAAAAAATAATAAAAATGTTTGCCCAATATTTACGTTACAATAGGAATTTTTGAATTTGCAGGCGACACCGCAATTGTGCCCTTGTGGGATGATGATGATAGCGTTTGTGCTCAAAAAGTTTCACGCTGAGCTCCAGCGAACTCAGCTATACTCTGTTTCACCTTGTACCGCAGGAAAGGATACAAGCGCGAGCTCCTTGCTCTAAAACACATCTCGGTGGCACAAGCTCTCGTGCATTAAGGGCAGCTGCCAATGCTATGAGCGCGCGCTTCTAGCATTCCCCTTTGTACAACATAAGTTGAAACGCAGTATAGCGCACACTCTTTGGGTACAAGCGCTATCGTCATCGACCCACGCTGCTACAATTTTGGTTTCGCCCGCAATCGAAAAATTCCTATTGTAGCATAAATATTGGGCGAAAAAATATGTTTTTCGACAAACATTTAACTTGAGACATGCCTGTCCTAATTAGATAGAAACACTTTTTTCCCAAAGTTCAATGATTTTTTTTGTGTGTGTCTGTCTTCAAATAACTTGCTTCGCAAATGGGAATAATCGCTTGTCTTCCCCGACAACATGAACGCGAGCGCGAAATCTCGCATGTACGTTTCACCGTTGACCGCAATCTCATTGTAAAATCTCAGCATGTGAATAAGGCTTTACACATACAGCGCCGCACAGGCATCACATGTCTATGCGAACGACGACAGAATATGCGCAACGCTAAGTCAAGAAATGTATAGTCTACCCTAGGATAACTCGTAAGCACCGAGATATTTCCCGATAGGCCATTTTCGGCTGAAACGAAGATAACAATTTTTCGGCGTACGTGGGGAAGGCTTCCGCGGCATTCATGTTTAGCATTTTCTATTGCGAAACGTGTTCGCGCTTCCGTGGGTCTAGTGAGTCCTACAAACGCATTCATTTCCTTTGCTTATGTGAACGCTACCGCCCAAACCGGGAACGGTACACGAAGCGCAGCAACAACACACTTACACGTCTGAAGATTGACAATGAGCAGGGCACATATTAGCAAAAAAAGGAAAAAAAAAGGACTCCAAAAGGCAGTTCATATGAAGCTTTCTCAACAGCAGAACAGGACCTCTCCATCTTTCAACGAAGGGTGGCCAAAGACGCCCTCCAGCATATTCACTTGGCAGCGTTTCATGAATTGCCTAAGAGGATAAAGCGTCCTCGGAGTGTGTTCCCTGTTTTTTTATTGGTGGTTTCGAAGCGCAGACAGATTACAAACAAAATCGAATGATGTTTTGCCCCGTGACCTTTCTAACTTTAGTGCTCGGCGTTATATATGCTTGGAGGCCGTTCATACGAGGAATTCCAGGCCTACGAAGCTTGGCTAAATTGGGAGCGCATTGGATTCACGAGGCATTCAAAGCATTTGGCGGTGAAACTTTCGCCGCCTGGCGCGTAATAAAATAAAGGAAGCGATTTCTGTATACGGTATTGCAAAAACAAACTCCTAGACTTTACTTTTTTCTCCCAAACAAGTCAAGCCTATCAGGTCGTGAACTCTTTCAGTTCATTACCTAATAGACGGATATTTATGAACCCAATTAAATCTATAAAAAAGGTATGCGATCTATTCGACGGGTCATACGCGGTCCAGCAGTTCACCTGTCGAGAATGTGTTACAGGCCGCCCACCTCACCGTATTTTCAAGACTAACGTCCGCGAACTATGAACACTTAGAAATTTAAATGTTTACCTGTACGGAACATTCATATATTCGAAGTACAGACGGATTTCATTTTACGGATCGTTCATTCTGACAAGACGCGACGGTAAGTGCGTGCGAAATGCAAGCTTTTTTTTTGTGTGCGCAATTTTAGCAGGTATACTTATAAAAGTGTGCTTTCTATTTCAATTTGTTTAAATGCAGAAATGCACAAAGTGCAGACTCTGCTCCGGATGCGGTTTATCTATTGACAAACATTTTGTTTCTCTATTATACATATTCTTTTCGTGTGCACCCCGGGTGCCCACTATAGAACTTAAAGTCAGGGTGCAAACGTGCTGGTGGTTATTACCAGGCATAACATAACCAGGATACTGCAGGAGGCCAAATCGGCACACACGCAAAGTCTCTAAAAGAGACTTAGTGTGTGCCATTTTTTTTTTGCCTCCTACAGCTTCAGAGTTGTGTTATGTCATAGCCTCCTATATACTGACAAAGCCTGACAAATCGCCACGGGAAGCGGCCGCCGAAATGGAAAAGGTGGATCGGCAGACAACGGACGAGGCGAGAGCCACGTGACTGGCGCCCCGCTGCCGCGAGGCGCCAAAACACACTTCTCCCGAGCGAAAAAGTGTGTTTCGGGTCCTCGGCGCTGCAAAAGCTGTGCGCTGACGTCGAGGTTGAGAAAAGGCTCTTTGATGCTCCGTGCTACCAGATCCACACGCTCCAAATCCGCGACCGGGAACTCTGTGGCTCCGTTGTCGAATTGCCAAGCTTTGTGAGTAAAGAGGAGGCTAGGGTTATGTCCTCTATACGGAGTGCAAGTTGGCCTGCTCCTTGCATACCTCGTGAGTTTGTTTATTCCCGACATCAACAAATGACGGCAAGAGCTTGTTTGTCTCGTCATCGTGTGTTCTTACGCGCGCTCACGCAGGCGCATAGGTAACCCACGTGCGCAGGAGGCGTCCTTTATTCGCTTTAAGAAAGCTCCGCATAGGTGTGAGTTGCTCACTTTCCTGCATCCAGGATCTCTCATTCTACCGCGATGTCTGCTCCTCCTTTCTTTTTTACGGAAGTTAGCCGCTTTGCCCGTATAGCTGGCTCCTTCTGCATAAAGGAGGCAATGATGCGGCTCATATTTAGATAGCATGTTGAAACTACACGACTTGCAGTGGAAAAGCGACACAGAAGGATGCATTGTTGAAACGTTTGATTCTGGTGACATAACACTGTCTCAATTTAAAAAAATAATTGTTTGTTTAAATTTGGAGAAGATTTTTGCTCGGCTCATTCTTCCAGCAGCGTTTAGGTATTTGTTTGTCTTTCAAGCGAGAGGCGACTTTAAACCACGTGTTTCTAAGTGAAAAGTAACCGACGCTACTTCTAGGCATACCACTGTGGCCCAGCCGATAATGTCGACTTCCCTAATTCCGAAACTACTATTTAGAGCCGAAGCTGTAACAGTCTTGAACGCTATTAATGTAAAATTTAATTCTTAAGGAAGCTAACTGAGAGTTTTCAAGCGTCCAAAGCGAGCGTCGCGTGGCACAGTGGTAGTCAGATGAGTTTAAATTTTCAAAAAACTTTCCGAAACAACCGAGTTAAAAAAAAAGCCCAATAGGAAGACCTGTCGACGCCGAGACAACACAGAGTCAACGTCGAGACGCCGAAACAAGAAGAAAAAAAAAAGAAAATAAGAAGAGTAATACGAAAGAAGAACGAAGTGCCGCTTTGAAAAGAAACCGCGGTGCCTGCAAGAAGGCTATTTAGATAAGCTTCGGAAGTTAGTCATGAGATCAATTTCGGCACTCTGATTGGCTCGTTTCTATTTACGTCACACTGCCTGATTTACGGGAGGAGAAAAAGAGGGGGGGGGGGGGAGGCTTAGGTAAATAAGCTTCAATGATTTACGCTGTGTCTTTCAGACGGCGTCCAGACCTGCCTACCCGGTAAGCGTAATGCAATATGGGAGATTCCTGAAGGCTAGCGCTTGAATCACTGAGCAGTACTTACGTAAGCTTCGCCTCTCCCCCTGCCCTCTCTCCCCCCTAAACAACGCGATGTGATGTCCATGAAAATACGCCCATCGGAATTCAAAAATGTACCCGAGGGTTTACTCCACAGCCTTTTCCCAATACGCTGCCGGGAAGCGGAGACTTGATGCCAACGTCCGCTGCGTTCTACGAGGCAGTCCTGGATGGTTTCAACGATAAACCACAATACAGCTGCGTTTTCTTATTTTTTTTTTATTTTTACGTTTTTAGGGAAATCTCTTTAGAGAACGAACTGTGTCAATACCAGTCATGTACGCGTTACGCAAAAAAAAAAGTAATCGATAATAATTACGTTTAGTCTCGTATAAAAGCTATTCAATTGCATTACTCGACGACTCGAAAGAAAAGTAATTGGACGTTACTCGAAACATTAACCAGTGCATTTCGATTATTTCAGATACTCGAACCGACAAATATTTCTGCCGCTTTCAAAACGGGTTCTTCGTACTGTCCAGTATTGAATTATAATCACCGCCTTTTATACTACTTGTACTCTTAGTCTACCGGCTTTCGTAAACCGCCCTCTTGTCGGAGACTTAGTTCCAGGATTTCTCGGTAGGAAACGTACACAAACAAAAAGCGTCATTAGAAAGTAGAATGAAAACATAGTGACGGCTACGAGTAACTTTAGTACATCCAAAAATAATCGGACGGCTCGTTGCGATGACTTCCAAATAGATGTACTCAAATTATTACGAAATTACTCGAAATGTAATCGTTTGCAAGTACTATGATCACTTGTCATGTATACAGTCGAAATCTGGTCGGTAGCAAAAAGGCGGCTTTAAGTCGCGTGCCTCGGACTCCAAACATTGCGGAGATTAATGCCGGAAAACGAGTGCACTACATTGTCATTGCGAATAGAAAGAGACGTATAATAGTTTTAATTGAATTTTTTTCATAACCCTAATTTCTGTCTTTAAGTCGTTTCAAAGTGTCTCGGAATCGTCCTCGGATGTACGGGCCGGTTGTATTAGCTGGCCGGAAAAGAAAGAAATACAAACTAACATTCGAGCTTTTTTTTTTTTTTATGATCGTGTGTTGTTTGGAGACAAGCCGAGTCGGCCGCAAGCAACCTGTTCATTTCCGGCAATGGGACTTTGATAACTGCGCGGGGATGGGTTCAAATGGGATCGAAACAACCTAGTGAAACTGTTCAAGCCCACTGCTACAAAACTCAACCCGATATGATCTGACCCGAATCCGTTGCTGATCGTGCTTTTTAATTTGAATTTCCACTATTGGCTGAATAATATTTTAAGCTACAAAAATTTAATCCACAATTAAGAAAATAGGGGCGTAGAAATTTACGAATAAAAAAAGTGTTTGAATTGATGACTTACAAGCTTTGACGTGTATGTTTTTTTAAGGACACTAATATTTGCGAAACCTGGATCCAATTTAGAAAACATTATAGTCCATATGTGTTATATCACCTTACAGCAACCACATGGGCCCAATACGCGATACAAAAAAGTACTTGAATTAATGACTTTCAAACTTTGACATGTGTGTTTTTTTAAAAGGACACTAATGTTTGCGAAACCTGGATCCAATTTAGAAAACATTACAGTCCATATGTGTTAGAGCACCTTACAGTAACCACACGGGCCCACTACGCAATCCAAAAAACTGTTTGAATTGATGACTTTCAAGCTTTGACTTGTATGTTGTTTTTTTAAAGGACAGAAATGCTCGTGAAACCTGGGTCCAATTCAGAAAACATTACAGTTCTTGTGCGTTAGATAACTTTACAGCAACCACACGGGCCCACCACGCAATCCAAAAAAGTGTTTGGATTGATGACTTTCAAGCTTTGACATGTATGTTTTTTTCTTTGTTTTTTTTAAGGACACTAATGCTCGCGAAACCTGGGTCCATGTCAATTCAATTCAATTCAATGTTTATTTAACAATTTTTGTTACAATGGCGGGGGCTGGGAAAAAACGCTGCATGGACAGCTTGACGAGTTCCCAGCACCACAAAATTTCAGCAGCAGCGGCAATGCGAGTTCACACACAGGGTATACATATTAAAAGGAAGAAAATAAAAAAGAAGATAAAAGGTATACAATATTAGCTATTGCAGAGAACAGTGGATTTAAAAATCAAAACAAAGCAAGTAAAAAAGTAAATGCAACTCAAGTGTAACTATATCCCTCGCAACACAAAAAATAAGACCGTAATTTTTTGGGTGAAACAGTAGTTGTGTGTATGTGCTTTAGGGTTAGCATAATTAGCAACTTCGGGAGACTTATCTTGATTCTCTGAAGACCATAGTTGGAGCGGGAGTTTTCAATGGACCAGGGTTCAGAACTACGAGTTGAATAAATTGAGCTTTTTTTATTCAGCGACGCTAGAGAAATGAAACAGTCTCTATTTTTACTGCATTCTATTTTATATTTTATGCATAACTTAAAGTTCTAGAGTGTGAAGATTTTCATGACATTCAGTTTGCGAAAAAGAGGTTCTGTGTGAAAGTCATAGCCGACATTGCAAATTATTCTTATAGCTTTTTTTGCAAGAGATGTATTTTTTTAAGGTTCAATCCTGTGGTCGTCCCCCAAATCAAATCACAATAGTTTAGATGGAAACAAAATAATGACTTGTACAGAAGTAGTTTAACACTTAATGGAAGAATATAAGAATGCCGATACATTAAAGCTACCACGTGACTTAGTATTGATGTGATGTGGTCAACGTGAGCGTCCCAAGACATATTTCGGAAAAATACACCCCTAGTGTTTTATATGATCTAACAACCTCAATCGGTGAAGAGTACATTATGATATTAGTCGGAATGTCAATAAATTTGTTTTTAGGTTTAAAGCAAATAGCCTTTGTCTTAGCTGTGTTGAGTTTGCGTTTGCCCATGATTCTAGCTCTGCTAGTACGTTATTCGCAATATCAGCTATTTCATCCCCAGTCCGAGCAGATACAAAGACGCTGGTGTCGTCAGAATAGATACAAAATTTCGCCTGTTTGTCTATATTGACTAAATCATTGATATATATATATTAAGCAAGAACGATCCTAAAATGCTTCCTTGAGGCCCACTTGAAGTTAAATTTTTTACATCTGGCGAATAACCGTTAACGTGGACGTGCTGCTTCTGGTGGCACAAGTAACTCTTTAGTAATGTTAAAACCTGTCTTCTGATACAATATGTCTCGAGCTTTTGAAAGAGTAGTTTATGGTTTAGGTAATGAAATGCTCTTGTAAAATCTACATAAACACTGAGGACAATATATTTTTTTTTCAAGGTGGTCCAGTATAAACTCTTTTTGGTCGAGTAAAGCTAACTCCGTGGAACGATTTTTTCAGAACCCATATCGTGATGCAGTTAAAATGTTATATTTTTCTGCAAAGCTTACAAGACGATCTTGCAGAATGCTTTCAAGGCCCTGTGAAAACACTGAAAGTATAAAAATCGGTCTATAATTTCCGAGCTCCTTTTTGTTGCCTTTTTTATATAGAACTTTTACTTTAGCAATCTGCATCCTCGGGGGGGAAAATTGCAGTTTCTAAACAAAGGTTAAAGATATGAACTAGGCAAGGGCTAATTACTTCAATAACATGCTTAACTGGCCTAATTTGAATTCCTTCATTATCAAAGCTGCTGCTGTTGTAAGAAATACGGATATTACTTCGGCCTCGGAAACCGGATTCAGGTAGACTGTGTTTTCATTTTTATTTGCACTGTATCTATAGATACTGCTGTCAAGGCGATTTTCCACTAAGTTAACAAAAAAATTGTTAAAAACATTTGCAAGAGTTCAACCAGATAACTCCATTCCGTTCACACAGAGCTTCTCAATGGCGTTAGTCGAACGCTGTGGATTTAGTACCGAACTAAGCTTTCTCCACATTATATTTGTATGGTCAGTCCCCGTATTAAATAAATGTAAGTGATAGCGTTTTCTAGCATTCCTTATCTCTTTATTCAGGTTGTTTCTATATGATTTAAAAATCATCAGCTTATCTGGGTTCCTTGTCTTTACAAACTTTTCATAAAGATAATGTTTTTATTCTAATTTTTTCAAGCAACTCTGCGGTCATCCAAGGTTTTCAAGATTTTTTGTTGCCTCTAATAGATTTGTAAGGAAAATATTTTTCGTACAGTGGTTAAAATTTATCAATGAATATATCAAAAGCTTTCTGTGGGCTGGTTTTACTGGTTACTTCTCGCCAGTCAGTGTTGTTTAACTCAGCATGAAATCTGTATAAGCGATCACTCGTTATAAGCTGAAACCTAGCTCCCTTTTGCGGTGCTTGTTTTGACATGCATTTATGAATGTATAAAAATATGGCAAGGTGATCACATTACAGCATTCACACGGGCGCACTGCTGGATCCAAAAAAGTGTTTGAATTGATGACTTTCAAGTTTTGGCATGTATGTTTTTTTAATGATACTAATGTTCGTGAAACTTGGGTCCAATCTAGGAACCATCACAGTCCATATGTGTTAGATCACCTTACAGCAACCACACGGGCCCACTACGCGATCCAAAAATGCTCGTGCGAAAGCAACCGCCAAGCAATATCCAAACGAAATCGCGTATGCCACGTGTTTATCTGAAATAAGAAGCAAATATATTCGTATTTATTGAACATAAATTTTACAGCAGCGGCGAAATATTCAACGGCAGAAAGCTGCAATTCATCCAGCAAGGTTTTTTGTTTTTTTTGAACTAAACAACATAAAAACCGATCACATCAACAATAAACCGAGACACGTTGCGGAAAGGTCTCCAAGAAAAAGGAAACGCATTTTGTAAAGAAAAACCTATCCCCCCAGTTTTTATAGGCTTACAGCGGAGGCGGGTGTAAAGATAAACTATTCTTTTTTTTTTTTTTTTTTTTTTACAATTTTTAGCAGCGAAGCGGATAGCGAAGCCCGAGGACAGCCCAGCAATATCCAGTGCGATATAAAAAAAAAATAATGTCAAATAAAACGATAAAAGATGGAACAAGCCGATTATAACTTTTATTTACAGCTGTCGGGAGGCTTGGGGATGCGAAAGGGTCCTTTCGCATCCCCAAGCCTCCCGACGGCAGCGTTGTTTACGCGACAAACATATAGCGTCTGCTCAGAAAACACATCGGCTTCCTGCTGGGACGGGCTCGAATAAAAAGGGACCGGCGCAAACCTGAGGCCTTCAGATGCCCGACATAGAGTTCAAGTTCAAAACACGACAATGAATTTCACATGACTGTACGTGCGTGCGGCTTTTCGCCATATAATGCGTCACCTAGCGTGTTTGCTCGAGCGCATAGTATACGAAAAGTGCGGATTTAGTTTAGCCAACATCACCAACATTCATGACAAGTACCGTGACATTTAAACAATAGCTGCTACCCGATTGGCTCCGCCAGGGCGTATAAAGTGTCGGCTATGGTGGTTCTTGGTGTGAAACAGTGTGGTCCCTGGTGGTGTTGGTTCAACCAGCATAAGACTATTCGAATATTTGCACGCGCTGATCGGTTGCAATGACCCGTGTCACCATGCAAGCGAGGTAACCACTGATTTCTAGTGTATTATGCTCGATAGCGGATCGGAAGCCGGCCGGTAGCACCAGCGGTGTCCATTGGTTGACCCCAGGCAATACACGGAAGCCTATGGGCGAAAGACACAAAAGTAGGAATATTGGAGCTTCTACGCGGTGCTCAAAGCCGAGTATTTTATGATGTGCTGCGATCATGATATATGGTGTTTAGAGATCGAATCGGTATTTGTTGAGCGCTCGAACGCCCATTAAAGAAATCAAACACGCCAGAGCACCCACGGCTGAGCTGGCAAGATTGCTCTCGTCATGGAGTAAGCAAAAAGCTTGCCGTCATTAAGACCGTCCTCGGGGAAGCTCAGAAGTTTATGAATGTCGAAAAAGTTGCACGTTGACAGCGGCTTTCCAGGAGTGAGAAAATTACGCGTAGCAAAGCCTTCAAGCTTCTCTGCTAAATCTAACTTATCGAAACCGCCACGGTGACTCTAGGTAACTCTTGTCTCATTGAGGTGCACTACATGTTTCGCCTGGCGGAGTCGCTGTTGACCACAAAATATTTATTTTTAAGAGTTGTGAAGGCTGCCAGTTTTAATGTTTGTGCTCAAGCTATTTCATAGGCGTCCCGAGAAGCAGCCAAAAAGTTTCATTGGGGAGAACAGCTTAGAAGTGGGGGAAACGGCATTTCTTCTTGTTTTTCCCATAGAGTCCCATGTATTGGCTGCTGTCAAGTGATGGCTGCCTGTGGTGCCACTCGACACCAGCAAGTCCAGCCTCGATTCGCGATCCAGCCTACCTCAATAGAAATTAGGGGGGGTAGCCTTCCTTAAAATTTCGTAAACACCAGCGAGGAGTTTTTTTCTTCTTTACTTTTATAAGCGTGTGCGCAAGATATCCTAAATAATAAGACGCTTGTGGCGATTTTTTACGCCAGCTACTGTAATCCAAGTTGAACACGTGTGGTGCGTCAGTGTCCGGCTGAAACTCGTGCTCAGACACTTAGACCACGAGTTCTACTTAACGATTACACGGCGCTCGTGTCACATTTCTTCCCCTCGCTGGCTTTCCGTATTTGACGTGGAACATCCAGTATCACGGCCTCGCTATCTAGGAGGCGTCAATTGTGCTCAGCAGCTGCGGCAGTCATCACTCCTGGCAATGCACGTGGCGTGCGTTCATAAACCGTATATTGATTTCCGCGCCCTCTAGTCCATAAAGCTCAGCTGTTCCCATTAATCTCCAAGCGTGTCTCCTAAGCGATTTCGAATGACCTGTATTCCGTTTCACACCAAGTCCGAGCTCAGCCGACCCAACAATCCGATTCGGCCAATCAAGCAGCCCCAAATGTGCATCGCCGCAACGCTCTTCGTTATGAAGCATGCTTCATAACCATGCTTCATAACTTTCACCAACGAGTGCAATTGCAAGTTCTTCTACAACTCAGGATCACCAAACACGCCCGTTCCCGTAGGAAACAATGTGCTCGGCGACAATTTACAGTGTCAGGCGAGCATTTTCTTTTAGTTAGGGTGCGCATTTATCTCATTACTCTATCTCAGTTGCAGAAATATAGATACCCTTTCGTACTTTACTGTCCCGCAGGAACCCCGTGAACGTAAATGTTAAGGTATCGTCAGAGAAGAGAGTGGGTGCAGTTACTCTGAATGATACATGATGTCTTGGTCAAATACAGGAGACGGATATATGGCTTTTATTCGAGCCTCTTCCGTCTGCAAAATGAACGAAGCACCCGTAAGCCGACCCAGACGTCCCTAGATACGCGTATGTGAACTAAAAATAAGATAGATCGAACCATCTTTTTTTTTTTTGTATTTTATATTGCTATGTTTTTATGATTTCTCGATATGACGGAATTACACGGCTCACTGGAATATCTAACATGTCCGTTGGGAATATCAACAATCAGAAACGATAAGAACTACGTTCATTCATGATTCACCCTACTTCGCAGTTCGTAGGAAAAGACTAATAGATAGATAAAGCAACGGAATATAATTGAGAGCGTAGAAAGAATATTAAAGTTTACATGCTATCTTCCGTCGTGCTCTAAGAAAGCTGTACAGCGAACACGCAATTATCTTATTTGTTGGCATAGATGACAAATACGCAAAGAGAACATTACGCGATACATTGCACTTTTTCGCGACTTGTTCCAGCGCTTCTCATATGTTGGTATCATCAGATTGAATAAATACCGAGAGCGCTTGCAGCTAGTAAAAACAGGAACATGCCTGAGCTGTAGTGGTTAATTCAAGTGCCGTATAAGGTCTGCACCGTCACAAATACATCCTCAAGGTACGTCTTAAGACGTTGATTGTGTTGGAACTTTAGAAAGGTGTGTCAGGTACGGTTTACAGCGATTAAAATATCTTGAAGGTGGCCTGATAAAGCCTCTCCAAGATGACCCAGTAAGGAACAAAATTACTAAAGGCGTGACGCGTAACTTGCAAATCGAATATGTTCCACAACTAAACAAAAACTGGTTTCGTGTAAATATCAGATATATACAGTGTTTTTTAAGTTTCATATATTAGATTAAAAAAAGCCGTGAAAGTTACACTTACGTGGTTTATGCAGGTGAGTTACACGGCAACGGGACATTATGTGGGTGGCTAATCTTTGCGATAATCGGCTGATTAATTAAAGAATTAATAACGTTTTAAATATTGAAAATAGAAATACGGTTCCCATTAGAAACTTTCTGAGCGTTATTCAAAACCACTAAATCAACTTTTTATAGAACGACTTGAAGCTCGTGAGAAACTCGGGGGATCACCAAAGTTACCACTCATGCAGCCGGCGCAAAGCTAGCATTGGCGGAATGCGATGATAATCTAATCATCAGAGTTTTGCCACTGCTTGCTTTGCGCCTACTGCACCAGTGGTAACTTTGGTGCGAGTCCGTGTTTCCTACGAGCGTCAAGTCGTTCCATAAAAAAGTTGATTTAGTGGTTTTCAATAACGCTCAGTAAGCTTCTAATTGGAACAATATGTCTATTTGCACTAACCAAAGAAGTTAATTAACGAATTCTAAATATCTGGCCGGCTTATCGCAAAGATTAGCCAGCCACATGATGACCCTCTGGCCGTATAAGTCACTTGTACAAGCGACATAAATGTAACATTCACGCCTGATTTTAGACAAATTCCTAAAGCTTAATAAAAAGAAATACCCCGTATATTCAAGATATATTTTGTTACTACTCTCAAGGCCTATCATTGCTGGAAGCTCCCGATGAGGTGTTTATATATACGGACACTCTACTAGAAAACTATTTTAAATGCAAATTTGTTTTCTCTATCAAAACGTTTTCTTATGAAGATTTGTACCGGCGAGGTTTTCTTGACTTAATCTGCTAACGGTCCGCAGTTCGGCGGTAGATCGCTGAAAAACTTATCTGGAGACACTGATCTTCCGTCAAATATCTATACTGACAGCATGATCGTATCAGGACGTCTCTTTAGCATGCCCGACTTCCAGCATGCGCTCATTACGTTCTGCCGGGCTTGGGCTGCTTGCTCACGCACGAACCTGTCAAGTCACTGAACTGTCATCTAACGCAAAAAATGTCGCGCTGCAGGAGAGACAACTACATCTTGCTGACTTCCCTGCCTATTAAGAAATTATCGTTTATTGCGCAGCCATCTAATTTTCTTATAACTGCGTCATCCGCGCGAAAACACCAGGTTGGCAGTCTTGCTTCACCAGCCAAAGAGTCAGGCTACAGGCTGGTTTACAGAGCACCGTTGTCTTACGTTGTCTTACGTTACGTTTAAGTCAACGTAACACCAGTACCTCGAATGTCGAGTGCTCTTCTACCACCTGAACGAGGTTACCACGCTTCCTTCGAAGCCCATATGTCTCGGTGACTCTCGATGTAAGCCGGTGTAAAGTTTCGTGACATGACGCAGTCTAAGGAAATGGGCTTCAAGGGATACCGAACCAGACATTTCAGTGTCCATAGTATGTGGCGCACGATCCTTCCACAAGCCAGCAGCCTACGATGTGGGCGAGCACACGCAACGAAGGTGACGTCATAGTCCCCCCTTCACGCTTAAGATGACTGTGAAATGTATGGTATTCGGGTGAAAATAGATTAAGAACCGGTTTTTCACCTCCACAAGAGGAAGCTACGTGCTTTTTACACCAATTAATCGCCTACCTTTGACGTCTGAACCCATTTTGGAGATTAAAAGTCTGTTTTTATTCTCCTTTTCCCCGGAGTCCCCACATTTCACTGTCATCTTGAGCGGGAATGATGGACTCTGACGGTAATTTCGTTGCGTGCGCTCGCGCACACCGGCGGCTGCTGGCTTGTGGAAAGAGCGTGGGCCACTTATTATAGACACTGAAATGTTTGATTCAGCATCCCTATAAAGCGAAGACTCCAGACGCGCTTCGAAGGACGACTATTACCTACTACTTAGAAGTTTTCAAAGTTGTGAAAGAATTCAAATACTATAAGGGCAGAAACCGCGTTGTTCAATATTAAAGCAAAGTACTATGTATGAGCTTTCATTTAGTGAACTTGTTCTCAACGTAAAGCGCTCATATATCAATATTTGCATTTATATGTAACTATTTAGTGATTGCCTGAAGCTGAGCAGGTTCGTTATTCATACTTGTAGGATACGCCAGCTGAACGAAGGTAGAAATATGCAAGACAAAGGGAGTCACAAGGAACATACATACGCACTCCGCTGGTGCGTGTGTATAAACATACACACGCACCAGCGGAGTGCGTGTGTATGTACCTTTCGACTCTCTTTGTCTTGCATATTTCTTCCTTCGTTCAAATGGCGCATCCTACAGGTAACTATATAGTTTCACGTCCTAATATAATAATATGTTCCTTGCCTAAAAATGCTTGAAAAGCAGTTCACAATCTGTAGCAGGGTCTTCTGAACAAAATGTGAAAAGAAAAAATCACTGTTTCAACTTTACAGCAACCTTCTTTCTAAGCGCAATAGTGTGAGAAGAAAACATTGTGGCTTCAGTAACCTGCTTTACGACCTGGTTGTAAGGTTTTGCGAGCGAATATTTGTAAGATCCGTCTTGTGTACAAATAATTCTAACATATTTGATCACAATGCCGGCAAGTGGGGGAATTTTCAGCTCTTTTGTTCTAGGTCTCCTTAACCCTCCTAACAACTGCCGCGTTTGTTATAAATAAAAACAAGAATTTCCGGATTTGTTTTATTTTTGGTCGTCTTTTACATTTGCAATTTCTTCAGAGAGTTATGTCGGGTAATCCCTGGCAGGAAAGGTTTATATGCGCGGACCTTTTTAAAAATTGTTTTATAAAAAAAGATATATATATATATATATATCAATGCTCATCTTGGGGGGCCCAAAGCTCCTGTCCCTTCTTTTAATTAAAATTGCGGTACAGGTCAGACCTTCTGGCTCTTAAGGCTGCTTCGTATGTGGCCTGCATACCGCTAGATCCATTAAACTTCAACATTCATAGTAGTATCAAAACTAAATACTTGGCTTTAAGATGACATCAAAGGCAAAACGTTTTATAGCTTGTTATGCAACCAGACGCTGCTTTGGCTCAAATTAGAATGACTTGGGTAAGTTGTAGAGGCAGAATTTACCCTGTCCGACGGGACCTTATATATTTAACGTCTATTACACAGTAGAGATTACCGAAATACATGCTAATGAAGCGGGCGTTTCTATTTAAACTTAGGCAAATAATAAATATTTTGCCTGAAGACATACCTGATTGCAGCACCAGCGATAACTATGAACAGTTAAAGAGCAAATAATGAGGATAAAAATATATTCTTATTTTCTGCATTAGTAAACCCTGACACTTGTTCTACAATGGTGGATGATTATCGCGAATAAGCTATCATTTAAAAGTAGTATGAAAGTCATATTCAGAAATAAAATAGCCTTTGATCTATGAGGATGCTATAGATGTTTCCTGCTTCCTGTCCTTCTCAGTCACTATATACAGCGCCAAAAAAACTGATCATGAACCAACTAGCCCAAATTTCTACTTTGCTGCAGTTCATTTCTTTTACAACGGGCTCTTCTTTATGTTCCCCCACCCACCATCAATACTGATCATGAACCAACTAGCCCAAATTTCTACTTTGCTGCAGTTCATTTCTTTTACAACGGGCTCTTCTTTATGTTCCCCCACCCACCATCAATTACTGATCATGAACCAACTAGCCCAAATTTCTACTTTGCTCCTTCTCAGTCACCTGGGTTCCGTATCGGGTATGTGAGGCGAAAAAAATAATGAAATCTTTCAACCTGGAATATGTGAGAAAATATAGGTGAAGCAAAAACAAGAATGCGTGACAATCCCGGATTTTTAATAAACACCTTCCAACGGCGTGGAGAGATTAAAACGATGTTTTACCGCATACCAGAAGTGACGACACTCAAGATGGCTGTGTCCTTGTGAAAAAGGTGTATAGATAGACATATGCCCGGGCACTCGAGGAGATCAACATTTTTTTTTTAAATACATGTTGTGCACTTGCTGTAATAGATATTGGCTACGGCGTTCAATGTGCACGGAAAGTATACACGCAATAGAGCACCAATTAAGCGCGAAACACATGTACGACGAAACCGTCCGATCCGACGTCCGACCGCGCAATACGACGGTCGGAGGCGAGTGTTTTCAACGCTCTCCGATGTTACGAAAACCCTCTCCCCCCCAAGGTCATTCCGGCAGTCCGCACGTCGGATCGGAAGGTTTCGTCGTACATGTGTCTCCCGCTTTATTCGTGTTTTTCTCGACTTGAAATTGAAAGGAAGTTACAGTCATCAAAGTGAAGACAAATATTAATTTTCTTTTTTCTTTCTTTTCTTCTTATTATCAATGGATCACCGCAAGAGAAAAGCTGCGGACTCCTGCACCCAACGGTTTACTGCCAAAACTGTTCGTCAACAAACACCTGACACGAAAGAACAGGGAACTGTCTTGGAGGTTGCGTGAGAGAGAAAAAGTAAAGCTGCAAAAGATCACATGAAGTCGACCTGGAAAAGATTGTTTAGACCTTTTTTTGCTAAACGGTTATGCGAGCATGGCTTAAACCCCCTTGGAATAATCGAGGTACAGTTACGTTGGTGCTTAGAATTTGCAATCCTTCAATGTGTCTTGCATTTAGTGAATGATAACGCCCTTGGGTTTTTACACGTGAACGTATGGACAGACATAAGATCTGTTTATACAACCTTCCAATATTTACAAGTCGTCAGCGCAGCACGCGATCTCCTCAACCCAGCACGTTCATGTTCCTCGCTTCGGAAAGCGAGCAACTCACGTGCCATTTGTGTGAAGCGTTTTGATTATCTGGGGGATCGGTAGCCGAGTGGGCTAGCGCACACCAGCTCGGAGCACGCAGAGCGAAAGCTCGCTCTGCAGAACCCAGAGATCCCTGGTTCAATCCTCACCCCTGCCTGTTTCGACCTGGACGAACATCGTACCGGTGTGTGGTCATGCATCACTACTGCGTGGTGCGCGTTAAAGACCCCCGGTTAGCAGTCCTATTACACTGGCTAAATCGCTCATGTACAGTAGTCAACAATGTCGCCATGTTCTGGCTGACTAAACTCCTGCTAAATAAATAACTAAGGTCTCTTTTCCTTTTTCTTTTTTTTCTTTTTTTTTTTACAGCTGAGTTGTTAAGGGTTTGTTTCCCCAGGATCTTCTCCGTCACCAAACAAATGATGGTACAGAACTCTGGACAGTTCCCGCTATCTATGAACAACGGCGGGAACCTTTCGAGCATTTCCATTCTGACTTGCCGACTTGCGGCCGGCCATTAATTCATTCCCACCATAGTACAGCTTCATCACCAGAGTAAAAAAGCTAAACGTTCTTTCTTATTTTTTAAACATTTTTTACTTAAAAAAATTCATTTTGTTTTGTTTTAAACGTTTATAAACAATAAAAATTGTGGATGGAATTAATTTGCATCACTTTTTTAGGAAAGGTAATCTGACATCAGTTTTGGTTGCGTTTCAGTTTCAACTATGTCCCGTGACGGGCATCTCATCTGGGTTTGTTAGGCCTTTGTACCGTGTAGCACCGGACAACTTAGGTGAACTCCATGACAGTTGGGTGATGTCAACGATTGTTGACTGAATGACAGTTAAAAGCGCTAATGTAACTTGTGTATTACATGGGCACACATAACCGCGGACATCTCACTTTTAACGGCTGTCACGCGTCAGCACAGTTACCGCACTATCCTCTCGGAAAGCTATTTCAGAAAAATTGAAGAGCGCGCGTGCACTGCTTTCGTGAATGCTCAAGATGCTCAAGCGCACGTGCGCCCATTGCTTTGACAGCATAGCCGCAGAATCTTGTCCTCAAGTATTGTCTGGTATCTGTGGCCTAGCTTAACTGCAATTAAGTGTGCCAGTGTAACAATGCCATCTGACGTTTCGTACTAGCAAATATCAATGTTAAAGACGAATTTTATAATGAATTGTAAATACCAAAATGTACGTCATTCTTTTTTTTTATACGTCCATTTGTCTGAGGAGGAGAAATTGCGATATTTGTTAAAGAGATATGTGGTGAAAAACGTGATGTAGATTTTCTTAACTGCGAGTCGCTGTCACTGATAGTATAATATTTTAAGCGTTCGGTAATGTCGCTTGCCTTTTACGGGCCTCCTAACTTCAAATGTTTGAACGAACTTGTGGAGATGTGCTTCATAACTTTTGGTCTATTGCTGACATCTGTCTAGTAGGCGACCTTAACATTGACAGGTTTAAAGGGAAGCAAAATCCTAGCGCCTTTTTTTTTTGTCTAGATGTGGTCTCCTTTATGACATAAGCTCACACACACCAGTCTTTCGACCGTAAACGCAAGAAAAGCAATTTTAAAACTAGTAGAATGATTTCCCAACACGTTTCTGGTAGTTGGGGGGGGGGGGGGGGGTCGAGCTTCGTTTGCATGTCTCACGTCAGGGGCTCATCAGATACCGCCGAAGGATGCGCGCGGAAACGAGTGGCGCTTGGCGAACTGCTCAGTTCTAGTACCCCATACCTCGGGTATTCCAACTTGGTGGGATTGTAACGCGTTAACGATAAAGCTGGCGCCGCCTAGTGACGACGATCGGAATTACGGTATCCTTGGCCGTTTACGAGCCCGTGACGTTGCCGGCGTGACGTCACGGGCAAATACTCCGAGACGCTTCGCGCCGCCTCGATGGCTGATTTTGAAGCGCTCGCCACAACCCGTCGGTTGGAACAAAAATATAACCATCCGGTGAAACTACAAGGGTGGGATTATCATTTACGGGTATCACGGATCATATTTTACCCGTTTCGAAGTGTTCCGTGGATATTTCAAGTTCAGATTCTGTACCCTATTAAAACCCCAAGTCTATTGTTTGTCATTATTTTAATTTATTGGCACTCTCTGGTATTGTAGGTTTAATTCCTGCTCCCACCCGAGAAGAACAGTAGCTTTATCATGTTGCTACGTCATGCCTAGACGATATAATTGTACGCGCTCGATTATAGTTGCAAAAAAAGCAGTAATAGAGCAAAAACTTGCTGGCCATTTCTTTGTGGCATGTCAAGTTATGGAAGAGCTGAATGCTAAATCACCAAAAGGGACAGTAAAAGAGTGGACATACTTGATCGACTGAGGTTTTATAATTTGGATAAAGCTAACGGTACGAACAGTTTGTTACGTATCGACAACTTTGATAAAATTTGCAGTAGGCTTAGAAATGAATTTTGTACGTTCTGGAAACAAGCAAGGAAGGTCATCACTGTGAGGAGACGTCGGAACAAACCCGACTAGCTCATTGGTGACATTCTGCCAGCAATTAAGTCTAATGGTGCCCTTTTGGGTACGATGCCGAGATTTCTTCACCCAGCTGAAAGCATTTCTATAACAGGAATTGAGACAAGTTGACTAAATCAAACGTTGTCCAACCATATCATATTACTTGAATTAAAAGTTGCGCAATGAATACGAAACGTTATTAAAAAGACGCACCATCCACAAAAAAAAACTGACAAAAAGAGACAATACCGAACACCGTTATCATAAAGCACAACCCAGTATCAAAACTAAAAATCAACAAAATCAAACTCAAATTCATTAAACTCATCGAGCAGCCATTTCGCTTTCTCCAAAGTCCGAGAGGAGTCTGTACAGACATAGAACCTACCGTCCTACGCATCACGATAAGCGTGACAGAGCAACTGGATGGCCAGGCCTGTAGATCGGAATGACGACTCGCTGAGTGAAACTGAAGCCAACAAACTCCGTAAGCCGGCGTTGCCTGATGAAACAATTGGCCCTCAATGCAGCTTGGAAGCAATAAATAGAAGGAAAAGAAGATCATCAGAAAAAAGATGGAACGAGGACACCGAATCCAAGCAAGTGCGTTGGTGAAGCACTCGCCCCAGGTCGTGTGGCAATGAAGATCCAAAGCTCCGGCGCACATAAAGGGGATTCAGAAAGGGAGCAGCTGTATCAAAAAATTTGTGGCAAAGTATTATACAAGTAGTATATACAACTGTGGATTCGGTCTATGCGTCGAGAAACTGAGGGAGAGGAGAAGACGAGAGCGCGTAAATTCGTCAGAACGTCGACCTCTGGTTCGAATCATTAGTGGGAACACATAAGGCTAGCTGCCGTTGAATCCACTGCACTTGTCGAACGCGTTTGAATGCAAAAGCAGAAGACACATAGAAATAGTTTAGAGATCAGCTTACAAAATTTGCCTTTAGAAACGCCGTTCGTAATCAATGTTCACTGCTTGACATTCACATTGACCACAGCGCATGCAGGAGTCGTCCTCGTTGACAATTGTGCTATTCCGACAATTGCTACGCACACCGATTCACTCCATTCCTGTTGGATCTCGCACTGCGCTCTCATTCCTTCGGCTCCAATAACGACTACCTCGCAAAAGCGTGAATTTCACTGTCCAGAATACTTTGATAAAACTCATGTTGCCGCGAGAAAAAAAAATTCTTAATCTTGCAGTGCTGTAGAGTTGAGTACGTAATCAATATTTCTTAAGTTTTATGACTGAAGAGAAACGGTACTTTCAAATAGGTTTTATCGGTTTACGTTGTTTTACCTTGCTACGCGTCGAAGTTCACCTACATCCGTCTGCGATACCTTTAAAACGGTCTATAAATCTGGTCCACAAGAGGTCCCGCTTCTCGTTTCGCTTACTTTTCGATTAACCCCTCACCCTTTCTTGGAATTTTTTTTTAACGTTGGTGACCTAGAATTGCAAGGCTCAATCCGAACGCTAGGAGGGGCAGATAAGGGAGCAATACGCTGGAGAAAACGAAATCTGGTCACCTCTAGAGATGACAGTTCAGTGAATGCCAAATGCTTTCTCTACCGATTAACTGTTGGCGTCGTAAGACAGATGTGTGTCTATCGTCGAGAGATCAACCCCAAAAAGAGTGGTCACGGGGTGTAAAGCTGGTAAGCCATTGGTTTGTAGTGTATGCAACCTTCACTCAAGCAGCAGTCAAAGAAAAAGTTGAAATGTGCGTTGACTTCACATGGTTAGCATGCGAACGACACAACCGGTGTACGAAAAAATCGTCGAAGTCTAGGCGAGCTGGAGTAAGTTAAACACGATGGTAAACCTGCGGTTGCTTTAGTAAAGCGGAAAACGCCAAGGAAGACAGCAAAATAGCAAGCAATGTCTCAACGCCTAAAAATATTTTGTTTTCTGCACGCCTTATATCTTCAACGCCGCTACTAAAGCTACCAGAAGCAACAATGTCTCACGACTAAATCCGGTATGAAAAAATCACAGCTTTTAAGAAAAAAAAGGGAGTAAACCTTTTCTTATCTCTCCTACACTCGGCCACGTCTTCCGCAAGCGAACCAAACATGTGTCGATGTCTGTGTTTTAAGACTTTGTGGATTGCTAAAGAAAACATAGTTTTCGGTGTGCCCCGTCATTCTCAGAGGGCATGGTCCTTTTTTTTTTTGTTCAGTCGTGAGCCCCTTGCGTTCACAGAGGGCTAGTTCGTGGTAATGCTGAGCTGTTCCCTCTGTGTATTTTTTTCGTAGCCGCGTTTACGAGAAATAAGAGGCGGTTTGATCCCGTTTTATTTCTCGCAAAGTATGATCTTTTTATGCTTAGATTTAGTGTTTTTCGTCGTGGTGTATTGTTGCATCTGGCGATTGTAGTGAAGGCATTGGAGACGTGGTAAAGAAGGCGTATACAAAATAAACTTTGTAACAGAGTTTCAGAGGTTACCCGTCTTTTTTCAGTCTTCTTTTGCGTTTTTCGTTTTCTTACCACAGTCTCAGCTAGCTTAGCATCATATACAACCGGTGTCTTGGGGAAGGACCGAAAAAAGAGCGCTTTCAGGTCTCTGGATTCTCTTTATGGTCAGAAAACTTCACTTTCGTGTCATTCCGATTCAGGTATCGGTTTCCTTGTTAATGGTATTTTAAAGTTTCTCGATATAAAGACGGTGCGTGTGCATGTTTTCTTTTTCTTCAACTTTTACAGATGTTTACACGTTAAAAACTATGCAACGTTTCTATGTCGTTCGAGTTGTAAATGAAGATTACATCAGCACCGGCACTTTGGGGCTACTGAAGGCGTTTTAGCGTAGCGTATGCCGCTGATTCCGGACGCTGCGGTCACATGCACAACCATGCTCCAAAGTGACGGCACGAGCTCCCATTAGCAACGGCAGTCCGTTGCGTTCGCTAACCTAAAACTTACGACTGCAAAGGGAACTTGTTTTACAACCCTCGTGTCATTTACGCCGCAGTAATTGGCAGCATAAAGTTCGCATTTCTTATTGCAGTACAAATATTTTTTTTCTATTAATAAAACTATTTCCGGGCTAATCCGCCTCTATGCAGTGTATTTCTTTCATGACAGTCATAAGCGAACTCATTTTTAATCGCGCACTTCGTTGATTTGTAACATTGCCACTGCCTGTACAATCAAGGGTTCATTCTGAATTTTGTGATGGCACCTTGGACCCGCTCCTCTTTTGGCTGAGGTTATTGAAATGAATTCTGTCTGATTTCGCCAATCAGTCGTGCAGTCTAGATTCCTTCTATACTGGAGAAGAAAAAACAGTTAAAAAAAGATGCAGCAGTGTTGATTTTTCTTAGGCGGCGCACAAGGCCGAGTTTCGGATTAGTGCGTCCATCGCCAGTTTTCATTCCTCTAAGCTAACCGGCTTTCAGATATCTAATATAGACACACTTTCCGACGACTACATTTTTGCGTGTGTTTTTTGTTGTTGTTTTGTTTTAATAAAGATAGTGCAAAAAATTTTCATTCATGTCCTTAAATGTATATTAAAAATGAACCATAAAAATCTCCACCAATTTCTACATATTTCTTAACTTGTAGAGTTTATTGGATTTGGTGTCAATAAGGGTATACTAAATCGGTCAACTTATTTAGTAAAAAGGTGTATTAAAGATGGGCGATGAAAATCCACTTCCATCTCGATAGACATCATGGCGACGTCAAAAGTGGCTTTGTGTCTTAACAAAAGTTGCAAAAAGTCTGTCCACACATGTTGATAAAAAGTAGATTAATTATTTTCGATTAAATTGGATTCAAGTTTTTACTAATTTCAGTTTGTAGACAGGTACCTGAAAGAACCTCTTAGATAGTCGATGCAAATAGTGTGATAAAAAGTGGGCCGGATAGAAAATCGAAGCACTCGCTAAGACTTGTACAAGTTAATTCGAGCGCGTGGTTATAAAGAATACTTACAAACCAAAGAACAATAACATTAAAGACCTACAGGGACGACCACAGTCTTTCAAATAGCAACGACGTTTCAATGTCGTTGCTAACGTCGTTGCTAATCAAAAGGGTGTGACCGTCCATGTACGTCTTTAAAGTTTTTATTTTTTCGTTTTTAAGTAGTCGCTGAGTCGCAAAAATATATATTAACATTGCGATTTTTTTCATGATGCATTTTTTATTGAGATGTCTGGTGTGGTGTTTGGTGCAGCGTTTTTTGTTCTTTAACTAACTATCACGTGTTTGTCTTTATCAATTTTCGTAAGTCTTTTTTTGGTTTCTATAGTTTGTTATTGCACTGTCTTAGGTTCACGAACCTGTGTATTTCGCATATAAGTTGTTCGAAAAAGATATCAGATGCTATATAAAATATAAAAGACCTAGATAGCGTATTTTCTGGTCCCCCTTATAAACGGTCGTTTCTTTCGAAAAGGTTGGTATATAATTCGGGTTTTTGTAATAGACGCACCTTTGAAAATAATCGCACTTCGTTAGAGTGCTTCGGATGGGCTTCGCGCAGCAGAAATCTTGCCATGCTTCAAACCGTTGCCGATGATCCACGAGTGCTCCGCCGTTCCGCCTTTCTCGTACTTGTCCACTTGGCCAACATCTTCCAAAGTTAAGGTCCAGACTTAAAACAAATAAACTCATGTAAGTCGCACTGTTAACACGCCGACAGAAATTTGGGGAATAGACCATGACTTCGACACCCCAAAATACGGTATGTGGTCTTATATGTTTATTGGACCCATTAATATATTTAATTTTCACTAGTGGTGTGCATTAAAAGGATGAAGCCACACCGCCGGTGATTGAACCCGACAACAGCCAAGGAGAGATTTTCTTTTCTGTCTGGGCAAAATATTACTGAAGAGTTTTAGAGCTTTATCATTAACAATTATCAACTCACGACTAGACAAGCCAGCACAAAAGTTGAACAATGGCATCAGAATGCCAGAAAGCTTCATTTATAGTCTCTAAACCTCAAATGGCTGGCTAAAATGCATACCAAAACCAAAGGTTACACTCTCCATCCGTAAAACCTCTATTTTGCAAATTGTATGTTTTGGGCAGTTCACAGTTAGTATGAATGTTTAGGAGCAATTTTTTTCGTCGTCTTAAAATAAATAAAAAGGCTCATCAATCATTTTCATTCGTTTTCGTGCACGGCACGGTGACCCCCAGAGAAAGTGAAAACGCAGTGTTATTGCCTTTATTTTAACAATGTATACACACACTTGAAGGCTTGCACTGATGAGGCCTCAAAACCGAAGCTCTAGTAGCTTGATTTGTGACTGCAACTGCTACTAACTAACCTCGTTGCTACGCTACTTTTGCAAGGAGTCACTGTAAAATTGCCAGTGAACCGACAAAAACGACACCGATGCCATTATCTTGTAGAATATAACCTTATTTATATTATAAAGCCATGTTTCGCCACTAGAAAGAACTAAATATCGACGTTAAGTCTGTTAACAATGTATGTTTGCCGAATCTTTTGCGTATCCTTAGAAAAGGTCGCCAAAAGCTCGGCTCTGCCGAATCCCAAAGTTCGGCGCCGAATTTTCGATATGGCCAAAGTTCGGCCCATCACTAGTTTCGTTCGAATGAGAATTGGTTTTTAACATCTTGATTATTTTACCTTAAGTTTTCAAGAGCCTTAAGCTTTAGTGACTTAGAGGACCGTAAGCTGTACTGACGGCAGTGATCTTCACACTGCAAAATTTAAACTTAACCTTACTGTCTATTAAGCTTGAGTAGGTTTGGAAATTTTGCAGACTGAGTATGCTGCGCAAACAGTGTCACACATGTACTGAATGCGATACTCTAAGTTTTACGGCAATAAAGCATAGCGCTAAAAGCGGAAGTGGGTGAAATGTCCAATTCAGTTTTCATTTTGTTTTGATAAGTCACATCTATGCGAGTGCGACTCTCGGTCTAATACTCTCCGGTCTAAATGTGGAGCACAATGTCCACGGGCCAGGTTTTTAATTTTGGGTTTTAACGGGTAGCACTCGTCCGCCATATTCGCTCCTTCTCTCTTGAGTTGAAACGTGGTGGCGCCAGTGTACACATAGACCTCAACCACTTCCGGTTCTCAGCTAGACAGCGGGTTTCGCGGTATTGACGAAATCAAATTTACAGGCTATCTTCTTGAAATGACCCCTTATAACGCTTTAAAACTTATTCGCTCTTATGAAAATAGAAGGATGAGTACAAAAATAGAAAATATACGTGAATGGGAAGTGTGCCGAGGCTACCCAGTCGAGGGCCCCACTAAGTTTGTTGCAAAACGAAAAAGGGCGAACTCATTCGAGCAGGTTGTAAATAAGGTTCGTGTTTAAATTTGCACGAATCATTCGAACTGTTCTTTATCGTGACAGGCGTCAAGCGAAAGGTGACCAGCAGAAACGTTTTACCCCTAAAGATGGCACCTACTGAATAATAGAGACGTGGACAATTATGCTGAAACTTGTAGTCTAGCCAGAATGTTCGCGTTGAAACTCCTTTTTTGTCTCGCCTCGCCATACCTGTCAACAAAATGCTCTGCGCATAATTTAGCGCGCAAATGAGTGCGGAAATTATTCGTGTGCGTCTGTCACTCCTAAATATAACACAGTAAACGTCAATTTATTGAGCAAACTACCTTTCTACATTGCACACTCCAGCCACATACGTCAACGCAAGCGAAATTTCCAATGGCATAAACGTCTGGCAAGTGTAACACGGGGTGGAGTTGCGTGATTAACCGGAAAAGTAAGTCACATTCAAGAATTCGCTTTATGTTCGCCCTCATCTTGAAGGCCCCTACCTCAATGTTTTCAAAGACTCCTCTATCAAATACTTGCAATTTTAGTGTTATTAGTGTGTTTCCTTTATCGTCGTCGTCGTCATCGTCAATGCGTGGCCCCTTCAGAAGAACGTGGGCCATGTAGTAGCTCCTGCAATAACTATCAAAGTCCACAACTGTTTTTGATACGCATTTTTACTTGGTGTATGTCAGAAGAGCTGCGCCATCGTTCTGCGAAGATATCCCTAACGAAAACAAAAAACACCACCAAAGATTGTTGTGTTGTTTTATGTAACAATAGACATCTCACGAGCGTGAATTGGGATATTTTCACACCAGCGATCTGGTGTCTGGTTTTACATCATGTCGCTGGTGTAACATTATGACTTTGGTGTCTGGTGTAACCTCAGGGCTCTTGTGTCTGGCGTAACACGAGGGATCTGGTGTCTGGTGTAACATCAGCGATTTGGAGTCTTGTATAACATCAGGGCTCTGGAGTCTGGTGTAACATCAGGGCTCTGATGTTGTGGTGTGACATCAGTGCTCTGGCGTCCAGGTGATATCTTGGCTCTCGTGTAATCACATGATTTAGGAGGATTGTGGAGTTGTCGCTAACCAGGATTTTTTTGGCGTGATCTCTAGCTGTCTGGAAAAGAGATGTTCAGCCTAAGCTACTATGAATACACAGAAATAATTTAGTCAATGGAGCTGCTTTAATAATTACTTTATTATAAAGAACATCTTTTTTTTCATAAAAAAATAATTTCTTTTACTTTTTCAGCGATGATGGAGCCGCACCAGAAGTTCCAGGCTCTTCCTTAACCAGTCCTAAAATATTGAAATAAATTTTTTGAAACATTACAAAATTTAATAAGACATAATTTTGGATTCATAGATTTTTCATTGAAGAAACTTGCCCAAGTAAAAGGTAAAAAAAAATTTGTCTACTTATGACTTTCGTGTGCCAGATACGCACCCTCTGACTGGCACAACTGACAGATGATAGGAGCGGCTTACGGCAGCTCAGTAGCCGCCCGGTCGCCCCAAGAGCAGACGACGTGTACCTGAATGCACTCGACAAACTATCGGTTTTATTGGCTTTGTTCATTTCATATAATTGACTGGTAGCGAAACAAAAATAATTTGCTCACCAATACAGCAACGAAAAAGTGTGCGCCGTTTATGATTGGAAGAGGTTGTATGCTTTTGGCGCGTCCGGGCGGAGGCTGGTCTGTCGTAAGCCGCCGTTGCCCACGTCGCCATCTGTCGGTTTTCGCGCCAGTCAGAGGGTGCACAGTTAACAGACGGGCGCCGTAGATAGAGAAAATCAATTTTTTTTTTTATCTTTTTCTGCGGTAACTATTTTCCTTAAAATTTTGATGCAATGATTTCACCACCTTCAGACGCCTGCGGTATATCGTAGCGTGATGCATAACCAAACCAATTTATGCGGTCACTTTATAGGCTCCACCCAGATTCAGGGCCCAACATTAGAGTTGTTTTGTATGCGTGAACAAGCCATAAAGCAGAATCAATATGAGGATGTATATTTAACAATTATATTCCCCAGCTCTTGCACAAGAAATTGCCTGGCTTATACAAATAATTTCAATCATTCGAATCCAAATTTCCTTAAAGATCAAAACTAAACATACTAACAGGATCCCATCAACATCTTACATGAGTCTTGGTAGTTTCAAACAGCACCATCTCCTCTAGAAGTGGAGCATAAATGGCTCTGATGACTGCCTGGTCCCGTTCTCTAGATGCGCGAGGGCCGCTACTCCTTTCACTGGAATTTTGCTTTCAGCTCTTCATTCTGGTACTTGGGTCACAAGTTGTGCTAGCAGGCTTGGAGCACTAGCTGAAGGGGTTGAAGGCCTATTTCTGAAAATACAAAAACAAAGCATGAAAGAAACCATCAGTCAGCACAACAGATAATAATAAAGAACAAACTCACACAAATAATTCGAGCAGAGCTTTGAAGATTCATCCAAACCACTCATGCATTGTGAAGTTAGACGGACCTCACAGCACAGTAAGTTTTAGTCAAATTGCAGGCACCTCGGTCTGGTTTGCAACCTGAAAACTCCGTATGTGAGCAGTTCACTTGCTCCCGCAATGAGCACCTTCTCAAAACGCTCTGTATAATTGCGCATTTGCCGTCTTGAACCACCTCTATCTAGAGGAGGGTTCTCAAACTCATTCGCGTGCCCACCCCAAAAACGACGAGGGCCAACGGAGGCGAGTGGGCCATACCTTACTATTTTAGGAGAATAAAATGAACAAACAGTATTGGTTCTTTACGTCGCAAAGCAGATGACTGTCTCAGCGATACCATAGAGATTTCGTAGACAAGGAATATTGTGCTTTCAGCATTTTGTAAGCTCATCGTTTTGCCCGCTTTGGTTCTTGTTTGCATATGCGACTACTTTCGGCCCGCGCATGATGTTATAAAAATATGTAAAATGCCCCCATACCACAGTACTGGCAGTTTTCAAAAGAACGAGAAAAAGCGCATTATCTTTGCGCTGTCGCACAATCCACTAGGATCAAAAGGCATAGAAAAAACATCTCATAAGGCGGCCGCTTTTGCTTTTCGGACAATTTTTGTAGCAGCATTATAAAAAATACTTTCATTTTAAAGGCATGGTCTGACAGCCAGAAGCCCGAGCTCATAGCTTTATCTTTGGCGGTTGCTCCTGCTGTGCAAGTGTTCACGCAGCCGAGGTGCCTCCTTGAGCAAAGAGCTCGCACTTGCATACCCCACTGGTGGTATAGCCATTCCGGTTGATTTACATGAGAAAGACTGAGGAGCAAATATTTAAACAAAACGATACTTGGTCAAAAGAAAACGAAAAAACAGAATAGTACAAAATGCGCAAACAGAGCAGAGCTTCTTTTCGAGCGGAAATGAATCGACACTATAAAATTATTATTTATGGCATATGGCGCTCGAGGCATAGGAATGGGGGCTAGCGGCTGAGGGATGCTTGTGGAACGCATCCTAAAACCCAGGGCCGCATGCGGCCTGCGGGTTGCGTGTTTGGGACTTTTCATCTAGAGACTTGAATGTGATGCACTGCTTCATCGCTGTATGCTGTTTAGATGACCACATGGAATGCGACAATGGGAGTGCCCATTATGTCTTTGTACATATAGTTGTCGATAAATGATGTTTTGC
Source organism: Ixodes scapularis (assembly GCF_016920785.2). Lineage (NCBI taxonomy): Eukaryota > Metazoa > Arthropoda > Arachnida > Ixodida > Ixodidae > Ixodes > Ixodes scapularis. The sequence goes on from NW_024609843.1 coordinate 619,056, forward strand.
CTCTTCAACAGAAAATGCATGCAATCGTGACAATCTGCTGACAGGATGAGAAAGGAAAGACTGGATATAAATGTGACTCATCCAGATACCGAATTATTAAACTGGATTGTTGCATAAACAGGATGCTCGAGGGAGGAGGACCTCAGCACAGCCTAATTAATGAAGATGTGGTATCTTACATCTCAAACCAACACCCATGCTGTACGGACAACATGGTCAAGGGCTCTGGCTTATGATCATCAGGTATTTTCAACATGGTCCTAAAGCAGGGTACACAAATTGGAGTAATCCTCATGCTCAAGTACTGAGTAAATGCACGTTCGCTTACCATCTTCGGGCAGGGTCGGGCTGTAAGGGCAGATGGAGAAGACTCTGATAGAACCCCGGCACAGCTGACCGCACCCCGAGAGTGTAAGCGAAGCAGAAGGTGTGTCTATTAGTAGATGCCAAGCAAAATAATAGCCATGTTTACATGAATTTGTCTGAGTACCATAGATTCCAGTTGTTGGATCGATTGCGGTCACGTAAATCGTTTAATACGTTGAGGAAGCGCATCGTATTCAAACCCTAGATGGAGGTTGAGTGAGATCGTCGAAGGCGCATTCATACAGCCCAAGCAAACGAAAGTCGCATCACATCTTAAAACAAAGTGGATGAAGGGAAGGAGCTTGCTGCAGGAGTGCATGAGCAGCCTAGAAAATGGCGGCGGTCAATCTTGTTGGCGGCGCCAGAAAACGGGCGCGGTCGCATGGGTGCCCCTCCGTAATTTTTTTTCTCGAGAAGAAATGCGAGCTTTTCTTGACATTGTAATTGAGTAGCTGAACTGCTCGGTGAGGGTGGACCCCGACGTGGCCTTGCAAGTAACGACTAGTGGATCGGAGGGTGTTCCTAAAGGCTCCGCTGTAAACAGGAACGGCGTCGGGGGCACCAATCGCTGGCACCGCAGAAAGAGCAGTTCCTACCTCAGTGCTGCTCGTGCTTGCACCAGAAGCTCTCAGCCTTGTGGTGTGTCCATGGTTGGAGTGGTGGTGGCGGCTTGCAGGCGGTTGGAAACGATCTCTCGCGGCGGGGCGTGTGCAGTCCCGTTGCCTCTGTTCCCGAATGGCGCGGCCCAGAGCCCAAAGCGCCTCCTTGCATCCTGAAACTTCCCGCCGAACACTGAACACAGCGGTGAGATCGTTATGCTCGTCGAAAGGAACCTCCGCGCACGAAACGCCGGCCGGAAAATATGATTATATGCCGCGGCTTGTGCTGGAAACGCAGCTTTAATTAAGATGTGACACGGTAGGGTGCCATCTTCACGTAGAACTTGATGTACATTAACGTGACTGTTGGCGCATCGGCTTAATTCCAAGAATATAGTCGGTGCACTAAAGTCGCATTTATGTAAACGTGGCTGGTGGCTTTTGTTCTGGCCCAGAAGCACGTAGACTCGTAGTCCTGACCAAACCTTGACGAGATAAAAGGAAATTGAAGATAACAATTGTAGGCAGGTGAGCTGGTCTCTATCCGTCGAGAAACTGAGGGAGAGGATGAAATGAAAGCGCGTGGGAACGTCAGAACGCCGAACTCCGTTTCGAAGGGATAGTAAAAAGACCTAAAGCTAGGTGTCTTTGTCCCCACTGCGCTCGTCTAACGAGTCAGAATGCGGAACGCTGGCATCTGGCGCTTTGCTGTCGCATCATAGTGTGATCAACAAGGGCAGCGGAGACAAAGGCTCCTGGCAGTAGGTCTACGTTCTTGTCACTTCAACCAGAGCTCAGCGTTCTGACGTACCCGCACGCTCTTGTTTCGTCCTCTACCTCAGTTGCTTGCTCGGCACATTGGAAATACCGAAACCCAAGACAGGCGAAAAGAAGACAAACAAAACGTCCCAAGTTGTGTTGGATCTCGGGTTTTGCCTTCGTCTCGGGTTTTTATCCCTATTGGAAAATCTCGATGATGGAAAGACGACGGAAAAGGCTCGTACAAGCGTAACCGTAATATGGGACATCCTATACAAGCGAAAAAGGCGGCTCCAGTATAGTGGAATAAGGCGGAACGATACAGGTGGGCGGAACCATACAAGCGTGTCGTATTATGGGACATCCTATACCAGCATAGTGGATATAGGTGGAACCATGTAGGCGGACGGAACCATACATGCATAACGTAATATGGGACATCCTATACCAGCAAAAAGGCGATACCAGCATGGTGGAGCACCAGCATGGTGGCGTGGGCACTGCACATGCGCTGAAGCGAGGCGTCTCGTTCTCGAGGCGTCGTCTGCGCATGATCAGTGCCCACTAATTGCTGGGTCCCTATCCCACCTGTTGCTATATAGCCGTCACGTTGTCTCCGAAGACAGCTAACCCTCGTTTAACCGGTGCCATCTTGGCGATCTCTCGCCAGGGTTGAGAGGTCGACCAAGCGTGTGTCCACGAGAGTCGATTCAAGAACTGTTGTCACCTTGGACGAATTAGATTATGTAATTCGCCATGTCTGTAAATCTGAAGGGACGATTGTTAGGCAGTTGGTGTTCTGCACACGCCGGATTTTAAGTAGAGACGCACGGCGGCCTCCGGCTCAGCGAAAGTTGGCTGTTTTCGCTCCAGCGTGTTGGTTTCGCCTTTTCACTGTTGTACAGGGCGATTTAGTTTTAAGCTTTACATATATGTTTAGAAAGGTCGTGAAAGCTATATTAATGCGGTTTGTGCAGGCGAGTTATACGGCCAGGCGTACGTAGTATAGGGACCTAGTCGTAACGATCAGTCAGATAATTAAATACAATTTGTTAATCAACTTTTTAATTAGTGAAAATGAAAATATGGTTTCAATTAGAAACTTGCTGAGTCATTGAAAACCACAAAATCAAGTTTTTTTTAGAAGGATATAATTCAGGGGTAGCGTTTTATGCATTCTGTAAAAAGCTTTATTTGGACGAGTTTCTAGGTTTCAGTTTCTTATCAGAGCTCATCTCTGCGCCCACGGTCCTGTTCCCCAGGGGCATAGACACGCAACACACATGCGCCTTGCTTCCCTTCATCCTACGAGGGAGGCGAGGGGGCGGCTTCGCACTGCGGTCACTGGGCAGCTGGACCGCAGGTGCAAAGATGCGCTCTGGTAAGAAACCGAAGTCTGGAAATGCGTCCAAATTGACCATTTTTTATAACGCCATAAAATGCTACTCGTCTTATATCTTTACAAAGAAAATTGATTTAGTGTGTTTTGATGATGCTTAGCAGGTTTCTAATTGGAACCATGGGTCTATTTTCACTGATTAAAAATTTCAGGAACATACTATACTTAGAGAGAGGCTGAAGCAGTTTTGTATTTGAGAAAACACTTTTAAATCTTCTTCATTCGACCTCCAGAATCTCAAATATCAAAATTATTTCCTAATTTAATTAATCAAGGCTGCATAGTCATTTTTAAAGCGCTGTGAAAGCACCTCCCTAGAGAGCGACGTCACAACAGCAGCTTTCAAAATCTTTGTTCACGCATCTTCAGCGCCTATCAAAGCTATGCACGCACATGCTATTTTTTAAAAGGGCAGAAAAATGTGTCACGACTGGTGCCAGTGCCGGAGAATATACCTAGAAAACTTGCGATTGGACGCGCGGCCCTTAAGCGACACACGCTTGGCGGCCGAAAGGTCTTCTTACGATGTCACTGTTGGTGGGATGTTTTTTGTGTTTTCTCACGTTTAGTTATATCTTTGAGGAAAACGAACGGGATATTCAGATTCGCGGGATAAAACTACGCTAGAATGAACCTCCATCTAGTTTTCTGAAAGAAGTCTGGCACATCTCTGTAATAAGCCGACGGATCATTACAAATTAGCCTTTTATACTATGCCGCCCTGGCCATATAAATCACGTGCACAGACTGCGTAAATGTAGCTTTTACGGCTTTTTTAAAAAAAATCTGTAAAACATAAAAAAAAAAACTCTGTAGAATGTCCCCCAATACGATACGATTGTATGGTTCCTTCCCCGCTTGCATTGTTCAAGAAAGACTTGTGGACATCCAGCGTTTCATTGGAATGCTGGATGTCAGCGAGTCTCTACATCAGTGAGTGGTTTCAAACAAGCATGGTGTTTGCACACCAGTAAGCTCTTATCCGAGGCTCACCAGGACCACTAAGAGCAGAGGCGAAATGTCGTGACCTGGTAAATTTGGTTGCAGGTATTTATTTTTACAAGAACTGCATGCAGCAAAGCTTAACTTTGCTTAAAAGAAGATTATTAAAAATTCAATACTGAACAATGGTGTCCCTTGAGCTGTCAGACCAAACTCCCACTCGTGCCACTCAGGAGTTCCTTACTTGTGCGTAGAGGATCAGCACAACCCAGATTTGTGCTGCGAGCGCACCTGCAATATAAAAGTTGAATAAACATGAGATGAAATATGAGACGTTTACAATTCTCTGTAACGTGAAATTAGAGCACAGATCTTGAAGAGGAGGATGGGAAGGTATGCCCCTCCTCCCCCTCCCCTCCTCCTCTTCTGCTCCCTCCCATTTAGCAGGAAACTTCCCTGAATTTAGTGGGAAAATTTCCCCACTAAATTTAGGTGGTTAAGTTTCCCACTAAATTTAGCGCAGAAATTGATGTCACATGACCTCAACACAAATGCAGTTTTTCCGCTAAAAGTAGCAGGGAAAATGACGTCGCATGACCGTGTCACGTCAGCCATAAAAAAATTCAGTTTCTCAGCTAGACTTAGCGGAAATATTAACGTCACATGACCACAACATTAATTCAATTTCCTGCCAAGTTTAGTTGGGTGGTTACGCCGACAGCGACGCCGCGAAACGCAGAAACGGGTGCTAAGAGCTGCGCTAAAAACTAAATGCATCAGGTGAAATAAAGTGAACATTAGAGATACTGTAAGAAAAAGAAGAGAATCTAAGATACCTTTCTCAGATCCTTCCTTTTGTCCGTTCTCAAATGTTTTGATTTCAAGAAATGTTTATCTCTTTATTCATACCCAGAGAACCCCTCCCAGTTTCAGCATGCAATAAATCAATGCAGACTAGACCTTGTAAACTATAATCCACATGAAAATTAATGTTTGCCACATAGTCATGTATGAGTCAGTGGCTCAGATCTCTAAATACATTTGTATTGAGGAACATTCTTGAATAAAACTTCTGGGCTTCGAATTCAACAGTTTGTACTTTCATAAGGAACACTGTATGGCACTGATTTTTTTTTTTTGTGACAGATCAGAAACAGCACAGCACTGTCATCCTCGCATACCTAACAAGAATTTGTATTTTTTTTTTTAGCATGACATGTGCTATTCTAATGCCCATACAGCATCCTTTAACAAAATTTCCTTTGTAGAGCTTTTTATTGGTTCTTATTTAGCTCGCACGACAGATTCGGTACCTTGAATTCTCACTCGGCATCAACAGTTTTATATATTAATGTAATAGCGAAAGACAAGATGTATGGACTTGAGTACGGCTCAGCAAGCACAGATGTTGAGAAAAGTACTGAAGAAAACTCAAATGTCAAAATAAAAATAAGCTGGAATGTGGAATTATGGAGATGGACATGAATACAGTTAGCAGATTCAATATGAAGAATATGTGTTAGACGCACGCTCAAAGAAACCTGTTGCATCTATATTCATTCAAATTACTTTGCAGAACCCAGCGCTGCAGTCTCAGGTGGGAGTTCGCTGAATGAGTCTACTGAAAATGAGTGTAGACGGAAAAAGCAGTTTGATCTGCGATAATGAGCATTACATAAGTGACATGTCATTATTGCTGTTACAGTGCCGAATGTTCCAAACTGTCAGTCGCATCATTCTGTGAGTTCCCTCCGTACATTACAGGGTTTGGCTCTTTCGAATGCTTTGCGAGAAAAATGATGAACTGGAAATATCTAGAGTAGTTCTAGAAAAACTATTTCCAGAATCTTATCTCAGCATCGCAAAGAATATAAAAAGTTTCTAAAGACAAGGTTAGTGCAGGAGTTGAATAAACTAAATACTTTGTTTTTCGAAACCATCTTGCCGTAGTAAACGTATGAAGTTCCCCTAGGTAGAGCTAATCATTACGGATGATTGTGCCCATTGCGTACCATAAAAATTTAATTTGCGACCTAAAAAAAATTTACAAACTCAATTAACTCTGAATAAGTGGACCACTTGGCATTAAAGATTGGCCTCACCATGACTGGCTGCCAACATCTACATAATAATTTCCATGAACCTGTGTATTTCAAGAAAATATTTGGTGCGAGCTGCTTAAAACACAATAGCACTTTTTAGCAAGTGCTGATTGTTGGGCAAGTTGGTACTGTACGTTAGAAAACATGATTGTGCTTTGAAGACGGGGACATAGGAAGGACAGACACCACAGAGTGCTAACTTTCAACTGATTTAATTCAAGAACCTCGGCGTAGAAACACACTGCGTCACCGCACCACATCTCAACCAATCCGTGGCCCTGCCACGGACCGCAAGTACGCCAACTCCTTATCCGCCAAGTCAATTGACGCCACACTGACACAACACGTGCCGGAACTATTTATAGCATCAGCCTCCATAATCTCTCTAACAGTCATATCTTTGTGCCTAGCAAGAACAGTAGACTGAGCAAATAATGGTTTGCACTCGCAGTCATGATCTGTCGTGTCACTGTCATGACTGCGGGTGCAAACCATTATTTGTTTCGTCTATTGTTCTTGAGAGGCACAAAGATAGGACTGTTAGCGAGATTATGGAGGCTGACACTATAAACAGTTCCGGCACAAGTTGTGTCAGTGTGGCGTCAATTGACTTGGCGGATAAGGAGTTGGCGTAGTTGCGGTCCGTGGCAGGGCCACGGATTGGTTGAGATGTGGTGCGGTGACACAGTCCGTTTCTACGCTGAGGTTCTTGAATTAAATCAGTTGAAAGTTAGCGCTCTGTTGTGTCTGTCCTTCCTATGTCCCCGTCTTCCAAGCGCAATCATATTTTCTACCGCACTTTTTAACACTAATAGAAAGCCTGTAGTGGGCCACAACTTAAGCAGTTTTCACTTCATTATAAAGAGCAATTACACATATGTGAACCATGAATATAGGCCTGCACTGAATTTTTTTTCTTAAGCTGAACGTGCTATGCTCTGTTTACTATATAAATCTTTGCAGAGCTGACAATGTGCAAGTTCCTGTTTTTTTATATTTCACATGTCCCGACTGGTGAGTGTGGTAGGGACATAAGATTGATGACACCAACGAAACACAATGATTATTTTAAGAATTTGTTTGGGTATAGCACGAGCAAGGAGATCTGCGGGAAGTTATTTCTGTGACACCGTCGAACCTACATCCGCGGGCTTTAAGTTCACATGTTAATCATGTCTGCAGACTCCTTTTTGTAATTGGAATTTCATCCAACCCAAGATTTGAATATGTTTTTTTTTTCATTTTAGGCTTAGTAGTGCTTTTGCTGTTCTATTAATAGGTAAGAAAAATGCTTATTTCAAGTGGCATACCTAACACCTGGTGGCACGAGGACTCCCCTGTCGTGACGCAGACCGAAAGTCACAGCCAGGGAGATACTGCGATGCTCTTGTTGCTGGGATTACCTCCCCCATGGTCCTGCCCAGACCACAGAAAAAGATTGAGTCCAAGCTTGTGGCCACTAGGATCTCCAGATCTTGAGGCACCCAAGTAGCTGAAAATAAAAACAAATCACAATCAAGTACTTGGCAGAGCTACATTAGAATGGCTAGCATATTCTTTCGTGATCAGCACATAGATCCTCTTATTTTAGTCATAGTCACCCCCCAGGACAAAGCTACGTAGGCGCTAAAATGATGGGTACCGAATTTAGGTGAATGATCAAATGCATTCATTTAACCCCCTTTCGCCCCAACCTGAGACTTCTGTCAAATATTCACATTCAACTGTAAAGACTACAAATAAAACTACTACTGCAATGCAAAGCCGTATAGTGGGAGAGTTTAGCCAGCGGGTGTGGCAACGAAGGCGCCGGAGAGGAGGAAAGGGAGGAGAACGCCGAAGGAGGGAGAGAGAAGGCAGCAGAGAAACAAAGAGGAGACGACCACCATTTTGACGCAAAGCTGTCTGCACGGAGCACTGTTGAGGCTACGTGTCGTCTGCTACGGGCTTATTTATTTTTTTTGCCTAAATAAAAGTGCGTTCAAACATGGAGGAACTTCTTTCTTTAGGTTTTTAAGCCACCGAGGAATAACACTATATCATTTTATTGCCAGAGCCTGCCAAATAAAAGGAAAGAACCGAAATTTGAATATCGATCCCATGCCGGGCGAATGAATGAAAATGGCGGCCCTCCCCGCTCGGCTGGGAGCAGCCTAGAGTTCACGCGCATGCGCTCACGCCTCTTGCTCTGTGCCGCGGGCTGATCAGCTCACTCGGAAGGGAGACGTTACGGCAGCGAAATCATAGACTGCCAGACTCTCCCCATATATGGCTCTGCTGCAACGGAAAGATTTTCCTACCCTCGTGCTCAGCGAGTGTCGACTGTGGATACAACTCCGGTTCATACACTCGCTGAACATGAGGGTAGAGTGTACCAGCAGAGGGCAGGTGTCTGTATACAAAGAGTTTAGTTGGCACACCAAGAGGCTAACGAATAAGAATGGGTACCACTCTGAGCAAAATGCCAAAAAAGCGTGGATCTCGGCTTGACACTAACAGCAGCACACAGTATCTATTTTAGAGACAAAGGGGTACTAAATCATTATTTTCAGCTTCCTAACTAAACTAAATATTCTTCCCGGCTTGCTTTTTAGGAAAATCTCCAAATTTACAAGAACTACTAAGACAACGTCTAAAAAAAAAAAAAAGCAATGGCAAAACCAGCAATCGAATTCGCCTGCTCTCCAGTAGCACGACATCTATGGCAGGCAGACCTGCAGAATGAGCAAGCAGTTTAAAAAACAGTATGTCCTATGTATAATTTTTTTTTATGCTGCAAAGCAAGCGCTGGAAGGAGGTTTCACGACATTAACGAAATTTCTTGCAATCAGTTGAGAACAAATTAGAGCAGTGAACTTGTCCTTGCTTCTGGCATAACGTTTTAGTGTTGCCCATGGAAACTCACATAAATTTGAAAATAAAAACAAAAAAGACTAACCTTCATAAAAAAATCTAACTTTGGCAAAGAAAAGTTAACTTGGAAAAAATATGTACAATACAGTTGTACAGCGTGCATTTGTGTGCTTAACCAATTTTGAGGCAAATCGGCGACAATGAAAAGAAGACGTTTGAGTACAATTAAGGGAAAGACAGAAAGGATGCATACCTACAACAAAAACATTTAGAACGACCACGGGCAGGAAACTCTGGTGAGGCTCTCGGAGTGACTCCCTCATATGGGCCTGCGCAGACCACAGAACAAGATCGGTCAGAGCTTGCAGCCATAAGGTGCTTCATACCATGAAGTTACAGAAGCGGGTGCAATTGGAAGCAAAGTGCATTTCATTTCTCTGAAAAACGAAGAGTTTAATAGGTAGCTTGCACTCATAAGGTGATACAGTCATGAATGCACAGACTTTTCAATGCAGCGCTATATCACCAACTTGTTAACCATGCCGGGCAACACTAAAAACTGAGAGCATTATTTTAAACTATCTCAGCTTAAAGTTAACCACGACAGAAGCTTCAAGCCATCCTTGCAAATTCAGTGCACAAAGCAAGCCATGTGACCTTCTAGTTGGACGCCATGGTACGTCGAGCTTATAATCATGCGTCATGCTGTTTTTGCTGCAAAGGCTTGTAGTTTCAAAAGTGGTCCAGCTTAAAGAGACTAAAAGTATAGACGTTTATGAGTGGGGCCCTCATTTAGTCTGCAGCTACATGGCGAAATAGGACGTTCCAACCGGGATGTTTGCTGCCTGTAACCACATGACCAGCTTGTGCCCAGCGATTGTTCGAGCTGAATACATGTCCTCGACAGTGCCATTATTTGACAAGCATTTCTATGACTGTTAAACATGACTGACTTACAGAGAGACTCCACCTCAACGACTAATGACTTGGGATACCTAACTGAATACTGATATATCAACTAAATGCAAAACAATTACCTGGCAAGCATTAAATTTTTCAAGAGGCTGGGTCGACTCCGCATTAAGTTGAAGGAGTCGATGCGTAATAGGACAATACAAACAAAAATATGCCTTAGAATTCCTTTTGCACCCCCAAAATGATGTGTTTTTGAAGGTAAGGTACACAATGTTCTTGATTTAGAAAGTGCCTCAGCTGTACAAATCCATATGCAATAAGGGCACTTGCCAAGTCTATTCTACTCAGCTCTGTGCAGGTTAAGCTAAGTTAGAGTATAGAAGTACATGCTCACTGACACCATCAGAAAGGCAGGGAGAAGTCTCCGTTGTTCGACCTCCAGCCCGTCTGCTACCTTCGATGACGTTTCAGCGCCTGATGAGCCTGGAGCGAGCACATCTGTCTAAAGCGGGGTGAAAAGCACAAGCATGTGCTGGAGGACGCCCAGTCATTCTCTTTTTGTCATCGGCTATACTACATATTTTTAGTAAGACATATTTTTAAGTGAGGAAAAGTACTGCAAATATGCAGTCCACCTTAAAGATAACAACAGTTGCCATTCACCATTTTCCAAATAAGTGCTCCCACGTACGGGAACATCTACACATGTGGTGCGTGAGTAGGTTCAGGACTGAGAGGCTAGAAAACGAAGTGCTCGCAAGGCTGGTCTGGCCCTTCCAACCATGCGGGTACATTCGTTGCAAGTTCCCGATTTGTAGACAAAATGATTTAGAATGAGCAAATCTTGTCTACGCCCGAGGTAGAACATTGAATTGCGATTCCCCCATATTGTGCGAACCATCCTTCAAACTGCGGTACCACCTGCAAATAAACTATGTTGTGCTGCGGCACGCGTCCATGCTGCCTGCTTCAGAGGAAAACCACTGCTCGTGTTGAAGACGACATCCCACAGTGGACAGGCAACAATTTTTAACGAACAAAAACAAAATTGATATCATTCAATAGACACAGATAGGCTCACAAAGTGTCGGCACCATGATTGTTGTTGTTGGTTTTACTCTTGCATACAAACAAAGGTGACTTCCTCTCTCCTCCGATGGACAGTAAAACCCCCTTATCTTGGTGGCCCCTATTTCTTCTCGAATCGGTCACAGAGGACATAATCGCAGTCACTGAATTCCGCAAAATTAAAGGCCGCGAAAATTAAAGGTTCGCCAACATTAAGGGGTTTACTGTTCTTCTGAGTGTCACATGATGTTAACATTTCAAGGAGGCTGAAGGTATTGGTTTAAGAAAAAATTGACCTATGAAAAAAATGCCCTTCTCCAGGTTAGGCACGCGAGGTTCTTTTGCACTACCTATAAGGTGGCAAGTTTATTTCGGCAGAGCTTTTGGTAAAACGGAGTCACAAAAGTAGCTATACTTGGCGTCAACTATTTTGTGCTGCATTATAAAGCCAGAGTAGATTCCACAGTGCGTGCTTCAGCAGAGCACTGTTTGTTGCGAGAGCATATGTGGTTTAGTGTTGCATCCCATTTGCATAATCTAGAGAAACTAGCGCTGACAGAGTTGGAGCACTCCAAATATTAACAGCCGACTGTAGAAGCATTGAGAGATGCACACATGCGAACTGTGCATTTCTTAAAGGTGGGGCCACTTTTCCCTCGGTAGCACCATCCAGTAAGAAGCACCAGCAACACGCCCATGAGACGCCGCCGCCTCCTGGATTGAATGACGACCCGCCTGAGGTCTTGGAAGGAGATCCGGAACGCTGCTTTAGGCCAGATGTTGTATCTGGTGGGGCAGAGACTAAAAGTAAAAATTAACAAATTTATCTGAAGCGCTACATTCCTATAGGACAGCAGTATTTTTTTTAGGCCAGTGATTCGCTTTAATTAAACACAAATGGTTGGTTTATATGATGAACCATCAGCCCCTATTTTTCTTAAGTGTAATGCAGTGTCTAACGTTACGTCCGACGGAACCCGAAATAAAAATTAAAGTTACGCCCAACGTAACTGTCAAGCATTCGAGTTACGTCCGACGTAACCCAAAATAAAAATTAAAGTTACCGTATTTATTCGAAAATAGGTCGAACTCTATTTGTTGGACCCACCGAGAATAAAAAAAAAAAAAATTCAAATATAGGTCGACTTTTTATTTTTATTTTTAAGAACAGGGGAAATTTTGGGCAAAAGAAAGAAACCTTTATTTACATCACTTCACAGCTTGGTAGACATCCTCGCAAATCCGCCACAATACTTCACTGACACCGTCGAAAGCGACGAAAGACAAACTACAAAGACGCAAACAAAGCCGCCGTGTCGCCATGAGCAACACGCGAGCCGAGCCGCCTCAAGCAACTAACAAAAGTAACATCTTTTTTTTTCTTATTTTTTTGTGCGCGTTTGCGAGGATGGAGGACAAAGTGCATGGCGCATCGCGTTCCTCTCCTTCCCCATTGCCCAGCAAGGGGAACGCTAGAGGTGCGATGGCGAAATCCAATGCCCCAAGAGGTGCGCGCGATAGCGGCATCGGCCACCGCTGTTGTTTTCGGTTGTTTAACAAAAGCTTTTGGAAACAAGAAGCGGCGCAGCTCTACGGCAACGCCGGCTCGGTGACTCGATAGCTTCATGCCTCCGGTACGGTCGCAAAATTTGGTCGCGAATGTAGGTCGAAATTCTTTAGTCACGATTTCCAAAAAAAAAAAAAAAATAAATAAAAGAAAAGAAAAAAAAAAAGGTCGACATATATTTTAATAAACACGGTAGTCAGCTGCGCGACGAGACACACATTATGAAAGCGATTGGTGCGAGCGATCAAGGTGATGAGCGACGTTTTCTAGAAGCCCAGGAACCGAGCGGCGCAAGCAGCGAGAGTGAGAAATCTTCGTCGCTCGGCGCCGGCACATGAGCTTCTCGTCGTCGCTCGTCTCGTTGATCGCTATATTGCTTACATGCTGTTCAGAAAGGTGCTCTAAGTGGTTACCATTGCATTGGGACCAGCCTCGCATCCAACCGTAACCAGTCTTGACTTTTTTTTAAGCCGCCCAGGTAGAAGTTAGCATCGTACATACATCGTTTTCAAGCATGGCTCCTCGTTCATTGCTCGATTTACTTTTTCGTAAATGACAAACCGCAATGAAGCACAATTATTCTAGTTCAAAATTGTCACGAACACTTGGCACGCATGCTTACACTGTAGCGCACCTAACGTAATTTAAAAGTAGAACGAAAACGGGACGAGATTCGCTTACCGCTTCACGGAAACAGAGTCCTTCGGATCCTGGGCCTAACGGCCGAAATCGGAAGTCGCCTGCGGTCCGGCGATCGGACGAGTTGAGCCGGCCGCGCTGTGCTGACCCCGGCTGACCACGCCTGGTTGAACCATGAGAGGCGTCGTCGAGTTGAGAGCCAGAGACGCAGTAGAAACGGACCGTAAAACATCTGTCCCGTAAAACGCAGAAGGAGCCAGCGCCAAAACCGCTACGTCTGGCTGCGTCGCCATCTCCACGACGACCGGAAGCGTGTAAACCGGGACTGGCCGGGAAGTTAGAAAAGGCGCGGCAGCGGAAGCCACTGGGCGGAAGCTTTACGTTTCGGTTTCGCTTTTCTCCGACATCGGCCACGGTCGCGGGCTGGTATGTTTGCGGCTGGTTGCGACGACGCGAGGGGCCACGAAAAGACGCCGAGTTGGCCGAGTACGAGTCACGGCCCACGATACGAGCAACGGGCCATTTGCCCCTGTCGACCGGCGATGCGGTATCTGCGGCTTAGTGTCACGATCGGTTTGTTGCCGTGCACGTTGACTCAAAGCTCGAAGATGCAGTTCCGTCAGTTCCGTTCCGGCACCAGCCGCACCACGTTTTCCGGTGCATCGCACGTGGAGGCCTTTCGACGCATTCAGTGAACGTAAAGATCGCGCCAGCTGTCTTCGGTGCTGCGGAAGAAGTTGGGAGACGGAAGAAGCATCAAAACCAAGGCGTTTAGGACTCCAGTCCGGGCCGCCGGTCCACTCTGAACGAGAGGCGACGTGTGTGTGCACGCTTTGAGGAAGCCTCCACGTTTCGCCGCGCCAGACCTCGCCGATCGCGACCAGACCCCGAGTCCGAGAGGCTCTTGCGCAGCCAGGAACGGCAGCGAGGTAGGAGCTGCTCGTTCTGCGCAACCATGCAGTGCTCTACAGTGATCGGAGCTCTCGGTGTCATGCGTGCTTGCACCGAAGCCTTTGTGACCCCTTCGGACGCGCAAGTCGTACTTCGCAAAGGTTTGGACGGGGCCGCCCTCACCGAGCAGCTCCGCTAAATTCCGCTTACTTATGATCGCAATAAAAGCTTGCGTTTGTTCTCGGGAAAAAAATTGCGGGACCGCTCTCCGCGCCGCCGACGAGGTTGGCCGCCACCATGTTCTCAGCTGTTCACTCGCTCCCGCAGCGAGCGCCTTCCGATAATCCTCCCCGTTCCAAAATGCGATGCGATCTTCGTTTACATGGGCTGAATGAATGCGCACTCGCCATCTCAATCCACCTCTGTCTAGCGACTTTAATGCGATGCGCTTTGCGCATTATGCCGTTTACATGACCGCATATTGAATGCGGCAACTGGATTCAATGCGACTAAGTCGCATTCATGTAAACGCGGCTTATGTTATTTTTCGACATGTATGATGTATGTAACGATACCGGTGGTAAACGATGGACGTTTTTGTTGGAAGATGGCGGTCGTCTTTCTGCATGTAGGGTTTAGTTATACCGGTGGTCTTGTGGTATAGGCGTTTCGTTGGAAAGATGGCGGTCGTCTACGTCATCGGACGCAAAATCATACCAGCCATACCGAGTCATATCGGCGAGCAAACCGGCTGCCAGTATAGACAGACCCGGAGCCATAGCGGTGCCGGTATCTCCAGTTATGGAGAACGCAAAACCAAATTAGCTGCATGTATAATAACAATAAATTATGGTGGTGTCATACCAGGACTGTACAAGCAGCAGGTTTGTTTCTTGTACGTTTTTCCAATAGGGATATGTCGAATAAAAAAGAAGATATGCCCCCTTTTTTCAGTAATAAAAAATACGTATATTTTTTAGTACCATAATTACCCTGTTTTTTCACGTACTTTCATTGTCGTTTTTATCTCTTAATTGCTATCATGAGTGCGAAGCTTAAGATAAAATACCCTGTACATATCAAAATACCTGGCAATGGCCATTCAGTGGAGCCTCGTTAGTGTGCCGGCCAAAGGAGAGGCTCAAAGGGGACCTGTGAAAGCTATGCATTCAGAGCGCTTTGGAAAACGCTCCAAAGAGAGTTGATTTTTTTATTGCTATTACTTGTTTTTGTTACGATATCTGAAAATACCGAGCGGCATCTGACAAACAGAGCGGAATCACCCGTAGCTCTTCCAAACATAACAAATATGCTTGATAAATTAATTATTATTATTATTATTATGATATTTATTTTTACTAATATTTTTTTTTATTATTACTATAATTTTGAACAAATGAGCCGAAAATTGGACACTTCGTTTATACTCAAGACAAACGTAGAATGACTACTCGAGCTACCAGGACAAGTGAAACAGCCTTTACTTCTCAAGCCTTCGATTGACCAAATGAAAGGGTCTATAGAGGAGGTGCGAACATCGATCGACTTGTTAGAGAAGAACTTTTGCAGCCTTTCAGCCTAGGTATCTGCCCACACGACGGATATTAACGGTCTGCGCACGGAGGCTGAAGCTCTGAAGGCCACGGTCTCCGAGCAGGCTGACACCATCTTAAGCCTACAAATGGAGACGAATGACGGTGAGCAAAATAGTCGCCCCGCCAAAATATGGAAATACACGGGCTGAATTTCGCCTCTGGAGAAGCTCCTGTTTCCATCGTAGCGGGGCTGCCTGACGAGCTGGGGATTGGTGAACATCAACCAACTGACACTGTCTTTGCTCACAGATTATCGGGCAAACGAGCTCTCAATCCGCCCATTGTAGTGAAGTTTGCGTCTATAGAAGTAAAACACCGTTGGATGCAGGCTCGAAACAATTCGAGGCTATTGCCTACCGACGGCTCACGGGAAAGGGTGTTTTTCAATGACAATCTAACGGAAACGAACAGAGAACGTTTCTGTTATTTTGCGCCGAGTCAAAATTGCTTTGTTGCTGGTCGAAGCACCACCGATCTTCTTGAAAAATTCTCAGATATCTTGCAATCTTCCTTCGACAATAACATGTATGTGTGTTTCCTCTTTGTCGATGTAGCCAAAGTGTTCGACACCGTGAACCACAATACCCTATTAGACAAACTCTATAGAAATGGCTTTAGGGGACCATTTCATACACTGATCAAGAGTTTTCTTTCCAATCGTACACAGGATGTTTCAGTGGACAATGTCCGCAGCTTTCAGGTGTTCCTTATCTCCTCGGAGTTTCTTAAGGCTCCATTCTGTCTCCTTTACTATTCAACCTTCATTTAAATTATATTTCATCGGTAACGACAAATTCAGCGATTTCTCAATATGCAGAAGACACTGTTTTGTTTTACTGGCACCTAGTCTACCAGCGTGCAATGAAAATGCTTCAGGCAGATGCAACTAAAATAATTGACTGGTTTTCCGCAGTGATTGCTTCGAAAACAAAACTGATCTCATTTCGTAGTCTCTTAAGAAATATAAATTTGACTTTTCCACTATTCTTTCAGAACTCCAGTTGTCCATGTTCTAATTGTAGATCTGCCGAAAATGTTAGCTCAGTAAAGTACTTAGGTCTTCACTTCGATTGTGATCTTACATGGAGCACTCACATGTCTCACACACGACAAAGGTTGAGGAGTGTGTCATGCATGATGTACCACATTAAATGCTTGATACCATTATCAGTTAGAAGGAACATAATGCACGCCTTAGCTTACAGCGTACGAAGGTACGGCATAACTCTTTTTTTCAATTGTTCACTTTCCTATCATTTAAGAATTGACCGAGTTTTAAAAGGAATTCTAAAAAGTGTCGCATAATACAGCGAGTTTTCATCCAACCCTAACCTCTTCGCATTATTTGAGTCGGTGTCTTTTTACTCGCTCTTCCTTTAAACTGTCATTTGGCGGCATTTTGTGGGAAAGTGATTTCAATCTAGCGTCTAGTCCATCTCGTGAACTCAGAGCTGTTCCACGTTTCGTCACTGCAAGGGTGAGAACTTTCTATGGTGAAAGTTTTTTTAGAGTTTATGTGCCGAACATTCTTATTGACTTCCAGAATAACTGTTTTTCATTAACTCAAACAAAACGTTAAAAAAACGTATGAGAAACAAGTTCTCTGATGTGCGAAAACAATGACATCAATATTTTGTTTCAGATTAGTTATGTGAGAAGGTTTTGTTTTTGTTTAAGAAAGGTTCACGTTGATGTTTTTGCTCCGCTTTTTACCTTCAATTTCCTTATACATTTTGAGCGATCGTTAAAAACCTAATTGGTAGAGCTATTGTATCTTACTACGAATATCTTTTTTTCTTTTTTTTCTTCTGAAAAGTATGAAGATCTTTCCCCTTTTTTCGTCTTAAGAAAAGCAATTGTGTAAAACTGTGCGTATGTTTTTATCTTCTTTTTTTTTTCTTCTGTGAGGAAGGAAACTGGCCTCTCAAAGTTGGCACCTGATTCCGAAGCGACTACGGTCTTTATTGTCTTCTAGATCTACTGTGCATGTGCGCATGTGCGCGATTCTTTTTCTGATGCTATTGCGTGTTTTCCAACTCATTTTGAAGACCGACAAAATTGAGACCATGTGCCTTGAGGTGAAGATATCATCGGTGCGTGATTCGTCTGTGGGCGCGTGTCTCAATGTGAGCACGTGAGAATGTGCGAATTTTCAATATGCCTACTACTACTGCTGGCTCTATCCCCACTAGCCCTTGAGGCTCTCACAAGGCCTGGAACTTGATCCTGACTCCCAGAATTAGTTATTAAAGATTAATAATAATATTATTATTATTATTATTTTCACTGTGCTGTGCATGTGCAAGTGTTTGTGTGACCATCATCGTTTATATAGTGATGTATGTTAAACTTGGAACTTTATGTGTGTGAGAGGACGCTTTTTTATCACAAACTGTTGGATCTTGTGCAACAAGCCTGTTTACTGGCATTGACAGACCCGCCTCACTATCAAGTGAACTACACGCGTAAATAATAATAATAATCAAGAATCAAGAATAGTTTTGTTTGTGCCCAGGAACAACCCTGCGCTTTTGGTGCTGGCGCACGTAAAAAAAGAACAAAAACACACACACACACACAAAAAGGAAAAAGGAAAAAAAAACCACGGTAGACAGTTTTACATAAAATTCTACAAGAAAAGAAGACGCGAGAACTGTGTACACAAAATTGTACTGAAAAACAAAACAAAAAAGTGCACAAAAATTGCACAGAGAAATGAAGACACGAAAAAAATTGTTCCAATACATATGGATGCTTCACTTGGACGCAAACAGACGCGAACGTCTGAACACTACACATACAGCTCCGTACAAGTAGAAACAAGAAATCAACAAGTCATAGAAATACATATGGAAACCCGGCAGTTGATTCAGGAAGTTCATCAAAAGTCACAAAAGAGCTTCCACACAGATTTAACAAAATCGGAAAAGTTGTCAAGAAAAATATCGAGATTAAGAGAAGAGTTATTATAAAGGAGTTCGGCACGAGATACTGGATCAAGTGTATTAACTCTAGATGACAGATAGAAGGTTGACGTTTTTCTTGTCGTCACTCGCGGTACGTGCAGAGAAACCTGACGCAGGATGTCCGAGCTATCTATTTGACCATGTATACATTTATAAAGAAAGAGCAGCTCCGCAGTGTTTCGGCATCCCTGCAAGTCTTGCAGTCGAATGGGTGAACTATGCACGTCATCAACTGCTTTTGCAAAGTTGAAACAATGTTTAAAAATAGATACGAATTTCGCTTGTACTCGAGAAATCCTCAATAGATTAGAGTGGCACGTCCCACCCCACACAACAGATGCATACTCAAGGTGAGAACGACACGGGGAACAATATAAGGTTAAAAATGTTTTAGGGTCACGAAATTCTCGTGATACACGACACACAAGACCCAGGGTGCGCAGCGCAGACTTCACAATATGCATAACATGACCCTGGAAACGCAAAGCAGAGTCAAATACAACACCAAGATCTCTGATTTTGCCAACGCGGGATAGTTGATTAGTGTTAATTGTGTAGTTAAATGGTACTGTGGCAGTTTTTCTAGAGTAAGTCATGACTTTTGTTTTGAACTGGTTGATCTTCAGGTGATTACGTGAGCACCAGCCAACAAACGAGGTTATATCAGACTGTAAATCCATGCAGTCAGGTTCGCCGCCTATTTCTCTAAATATTTTTATATCCTCTGCATAAAGCAAGAAAGAAGACGTGGTGATGGCGCTTGCGACGTCATTTACAAAAACAGAAAATAGCAACGGGCCCAGTACGGAACCGTGGTACACCCGAAGTTGCGTTATACGTGGAGGAGCAAGACCCGTTCGCATGCACATAACAAACCCTTTCCCTTAGGTAGTCCTCCAGAAGACAGTATATCGGACCGCAAAGACCAACTGCAGAGAGCTTAGATAAAAGTATACTGTGGTTTACAATGTCGAAGGCCTTGCTACAATCAAAGTATATAACGTCAAGTTGACCTCTGTCGCACACAACCTTAGACGCAGCAGTCACGAATGCCACAAGATTTGTCGCCGTTGAACGACCAGCGAAAAAACCGTGCTGGTTGGTAATTATCGTGCTTTGAAGTGAAAAAGACAGAGACCTGTGGATGACCTTCTCAAAGAGCTAATAATAATAATAATTGTTATTATTATTATTAACAACAACCACACCAGGCTGGAGTGTTTGCTGAACTTCTTGGTATGTCAGATGGGCACATGAAGGTGTGCTTACAAGTCCACAAGTAAGTACATCACGCTGACCTGGCCCTTAGACGTGCTGGTGGCTTCACCGGGCTGGTGTTCTGCTTGCATCACCCTGTCTGGTTGACACACCCGAGTTCCACCGGGATACCCTAGTGTTACACCAAGATTCTCCGATGTATATTTCATTAGGGTCGGATTCAATCCCACAACTGTTGCCCAATAAATGGTGGCCGTAAGGGTTACTGATGGAGTTTCGAAAAATACACTACTGAAAAAGCAAACAAGGTCACACAAATAAAAAACGCCTTTCCAATTAAAACAGACAAACTTATCTAACCTCCCTGAGGAGAAGGATAAATTGGGACGCGGGTGACATTTCAATTTAATGTGTGGCTGTTGGGTTCCTTTACCTCCCCGTTTTAAACTTGTATTGCACAAACACCCGAGATAACGTCACTCACGCTTCCTGCTGTCTCACAGGAAAAGCGAACATTTCTAACTTTTTTCGCGTTTCCCGACCTGTTCACTGGAGAATATGGCGAAGCAGCGCCTCGGGAGTCGAATTCTAGCGCGGTTATCTAGATGTTAGAGTTGACACGTCACATGTCAAGAGCTGCCGTCCAGAAAAGAAAAACGAAATTGAAGCCGCTAAATATTTTATCAGGCAAGCGGTTGATTAACTGCCCTCGAGATACGCCAATGCCGGTGGTTGAACGCAGTAGTGATCACGCATTAGTGATCACGGTATATAATACGCAGTAGTGATCACGAGGCAGCACGGTATTATCACAATTATCATCCAGGTCAAAATTTTCACGTGCTGGTAAAGAACCGATGAATGTCCCAGTGTATTGCTAAGGCCGCGAGGTCTTCCTGATAATATTTGCAATGATTGTTTTATGTATACAAAGAACCCTAGAATGCATGCACATATAAAGCGCAGAATAATTTTTACGACAAGGACAATAAGGCGTAACTGACACTGAAAACATTAAGACTCCAGCAAGGGCAGCCGAAAATTGCGTTACACTGTCATACTGATATACAAGTTGAACGCTATAGTGCAGGATACTGAGTGATGCAAGCTAAAAAGTTCATGTTAGTCACTTGTACGACACTAATCAAATCACTATCTAACAGCGAATGTAGTACTCACAGTGATTGGTGGCGCCGGTTGATATAGAGCTCTATAAGTCCATAAATGTCTAGGCAAAACAAAAAAAAAAGAAAAGAAAAACATTGGACAGTGTTTTATCCTACAATACTAGAGTGGTTAAGGCGTATCTTGCAGAAGTGATTTCAAGAATGCATACCTGTTCAATGCCAGCCATATTGAAAATGGCAGGGCTGCACGAGTACTATCGGGCATTAGAATTGAGTTTTTTTTTTTATATGACTGTTCTCGAGGCTTCAATATCGCTTCAAGCGAATCCTTCAAACCATGATTTAAAAGTGCAGTAAGAGCTCCCGTTGCCAATAATCTTTTAGTAAAATAAAATCTGCTAAATGTCTTCTATAATGCGCTCCAGATGAGATTTCTTGAGACAATAAAAAATCCAAGAAAATAAGCGGCTGACTCTTTCGGTCGGAAGAACGGAAAAACGCGAATCTGAGGAGCATTCAATCGATTCTGACACGACGAAGAACACGAAGCCTCAAATGGTACAGGATTACGTTCTACTTGTTTTCTTTTTCTTTTTTTATTATCGTGCCTTCCACGAAACCCTTTTTGAAGTCGAGCAGTGGTTTTGCTGCGAGGACGTCCTCTTGTTGTTGTGGAACCCCGATTGGAAAGTGTAAAACAATATCTGAAGAGCGATCCTTCAACGGCAGAATCCTAGCGCCAATGCCACGCGTGAATGAACCGATGTTCACGTTGATTCCAATTATAGTCGGGCGGTGACTTGCGCCATATGATTGCTGCAGTTTATTTCTACAGTTAACCGTGGATTTTATAGACCTGGATAAATTTTGCGCTTCGAGTGTCTTAGAAGCACAGCCAACCATCGCTGTGCGTTCGTTTGAGACACGTGCAAAGAGCAAGTGGTCCGCTGCCATTTGCTTTCAGGGGATGCTCTTTTCCGTGCTGATCTTCTATTTCATTTTAATGATTGCACGATGCTTGGCCCTCGATCATTGGCGCCTTTAAGGCTACTTGTGAGACCCAAAACACATCAGATGGCTTTAGGGGAGCCCAAAACACGACAAATCATGATTGATGCGTGGTATGGTACGTGTCTGGCCGTATTCACTTGACCATTCGAAGATTCCGCGTGGCGGAAGTAAGACTGGGCGCGGCTTCGGGAACTTTCAAGTCGGTCTCTGTGCAGTTTGTGGAGCACGGTTGTCTTGTTCAGAGACTGCCAGTAAATTGTCTTCTAAAATTGAAACGTAGGGTTCATAAGCTCTAATGACCTACTTTGTCCAACACCGGTGCACTGCATCCAAGTTGCTGGTTGTCGGATATCTTACGCCTAGCCGATCTGGCAACACTGCGCGACGCCTGATTAGGTGTCTAAAAACGGTAGCAGAACTAGGCAAATATTATACGCTGACGTCACTGGTCCCAAGAAAAAAAAATAGCGACAAAACAGTGGAGAAAAAAAGCAGACGATAGGTTAGGCTTGTTCGTATGGTTGTGATGAGTTGTAACGATGTTATATATCAACCATGCTTTAAAAAGTTATAAGAAACAAAGGTTATTGGTGTGTGCAGCTGAATATATTGTACAAAAGGAGGATCTGTACACGGATTGGTGTTGTATAGTGTCAGCGAAAAGTGTGCATTTCTTAAAACATTCCCTCCTACTGTGGCCCCAACTGGCTAAAAGTATTGATTAAAAAAAAAAGTTGTTAAAGGAATTGTCAGCAGAAAAACACCGGCATTGCAACGGTGTTTTTCCGCAAAATAAAGTTAGAAAAAAAAAAAAACACTATGTGCCTACCTTGCAAGCTGTGCTTTTCTTCCTTACGTGTATGAAAGCGTCGCAGAAATATGAGCGTATCGGTTCCATCGATATCCTTCTTTATGGCCAGCCGTTCCGTAGCGGCCGAAATGCATGGGACCATTTTCCCCACGTAGTTGAAGGGCGGTTTCACGTGACGTACATGTGGCTCCCAATCTCGCCGGACGGCAGGTTAATACACTTTAGTTATAAGTCCTCCTCTACGCGGAGGCAGCTTTTTCCTGCTCCGTTCGAGACTTTTCGCGTCCTAATGGACTGCGTCTACCAAAGTAGTCGGCGATAACAAAGGAGCATAATCGAGATCTCGATGTTTATACAACACACTCGTTATTAGAACATAAGACGAGTTGGCGACCAAGAAGTCGATCCGTCGGCGGCAGACTCTAGTAGATTCCGCTCGAGCGGCTGCTAAGGGAAGCGAATCGGAATATACTTAAGGGACCGAAATGTTTGTCCAATCGTACTTACTGAGTTTCGTCGTCGACGGAGCCACTCGCCGTGCTTCAGCTTTTCAACAACATCAAGAACGACGCCAATAGCTATGAGTACGCGGGTAAACAGACGGCGAAAGTGGCAGACGCTGTTCATCAACATGGCGGAGCGCGGAATACCGGAAGGGAAAAGGCGTTTCGCGGAACTCTATGCTCCCTGTCAGTCGTCGGCTGGCACGCGTCCCCATAAGATTGGCCGCCATTTTTTTTTGTCAGGTGCACTCCGACGCGAAGAGACATTACCGGCAATAAAGGGCATAAGAACAAAAAAACACGAAAAGCAAACCCCCCCTCCAAAAAAAAAAAAGAAAAGACGGCGTGTGTGCTAGGACCTTAACGCAGCGCCAGCGGGCTTTCGTTTTCTTCCAGCTTTACTTTATTGTTATCGCAGGTGTAAACAGAGGTTAGCTTCGGCTTGCCTCGCAGAGCTTCACACGCGTTATTTCGTCCGAGTACGCCACTTTCCACTCAACAGGCGACAGACACAAAGCGACGTTGGGAAACGCTGACCCGACGGCAATCTCGTTTTTCAAGCGAGATAACGAGGCAGCGAATAAAAAAGAAGAACGCAGTCGCTCGCTGCCGTTACGTTAGGGTGTATATGGGAGCCATATCCGACAAGTGTGTCTAACGGCGTCTTCAAATGTGGTGTCTCGAGTTCCGACTGATGACGTCATAAAAGTGCCATGTTTCCGCAGACCGCGCTCCTGGCGGTGTCACAACAGTGGCGGTGGATGCGACTGACGCCTGTTATGCTGCATGTCGCTTCTCTAGCTTGACAGTCCGCGGAAGTGTCGGCAGTTGGGAGTAGGGACTCTGCAACGACAATGACACTCGTTCGCTCCTACTTTTCGCCCGGAACTTCTAGCACCGACCGCCAGGATCGCGACATCCAAGAGCGCAACACGCCGGCTCGGTGACGTCATTTGCTGCCACATCGGAACCACTTTTGATGTATGGCCGGGATAGGACGTTAAACGCACCCGTTGAAGGTGCTTTCTAGGCATCGCGTAATTACGTTGACGCATAAATAATTTGTCAGCCAATGCGTTCAGTATCGCCACCAACAAAGAGAACGAATCGACTCCTTGGCGCGAGCCAAACGGCATGTGTATTAAACATAACGTTTTCACCTAAGTTCGGAGTCGGTCGCACCATCTCTTACGTCCTCAACATAGAACGCGCTACAACACTTAAATCACACAAATAAACGCACGAATATGAGGATAAAATGTTAGATGAGATATAAATAAGGCCAAAAGGCTCAGGCCGCTGCAAGAAAGCGAAATCACAGAAATTACCCTAAAAAGAGAGTGTCATGCCACACCAATGATGGGTCTTGAACAATAGAGCGAAGACGTCTATTTAAAGGGACACTTAGAAACAATTGAAAACGATGCCTGGACATTACACTTAATATTCGAAATTATTGAGCTCAGTATTTGTGAAGTAAAAAAAAAAAAGAAACAATTTGCAAAAGGCGATTTCTAAGTTCCCGCGAAATCCGCGTCAGTGCAATGACTTCAAACATTGAGTCGTCCTGCAACTCGAGTTTCTCTCACGCCTCTGTGTTGTGTTCGCCCGCGTCCCGCGATCAACCGATCCGTGCGTGCCGCCTGTCGCTGTGAGCAGTCCATGCTTTATTTTTGAGTTTGAAGCTCTTTCAGGGCTTTTTAAGCGATCTCAGAGTTTTTGAAACGGTGTGAGGTCGAAGACAACGCAGAGTGGACTCCTCTGAGCGACGTGACGGGCCACGTCACACCGGTTCTGCGTGAAAGGCTGCCCCGCCGGAGTCACAACCAAAACTACGGTACACAGACATCAAACCCAGTTGTTTATACCATTTCACGATCTTTTCCTTCAAAATTTGAGAGGTCATCGGGAATTTAAAAAAGAGAACTTCGTCCAATTCCCTGATTCACGGATCATTCTCAGTGCTACATGCGTTGAGAGCTGCCATGTCTTCCGAGGGAGCACAAAAAACCATGAGGGCAAAATCCCTCCGGACTTCGGTTTACGGTATATCGAAAAGAAGGGCCGTAGTGCAATTGCAAATTGCGGTAAAAACATGTTTAGAAACGCCGCTTTTAAATATTAGAGAAATTTTGCTTACACAGCTTCTATATTTCAGAATCAATCACGTCACAAATAAAAAGAAACGAGGAGGTTAGGAGCGGATTGAACTGAAGGGCGCCAAAAATAAAAAAGGCGCACGAGGGAGTGGGAAAATGTTATTTCGCATTCTGGAATTTTTTTATTTTTACGTGTTTATGACTACAACGTGCGTCGTTTTCGACAACAAAAGCAAATACGACCTTAAGGGTGTCAGGGCCGCTTTTAGACTTGCAAGGAAATTATAAAACGTTGCAATAAGTTGCAGACCCTCAACGTACAAACATCTTTTTATGTTAAATTCCTTCAAGAACTAATGAAAAAAAAAATTCATATTACATGAATGAAGTTTCACATAAAGAACGAACATTTAAAATATTATTCTGTGACACAGCGCCTTGTCATGGCACGCCGTTCATCAATTTAAAATCAGATTAATTGAAACCAAATTAAGTAAAATGAATGAGTCCTCGGAGGTTGATGACGAATGTCGCCGACGAGTATATTGAGAAACCTCAAAATTATCACCGCCGAAAGTGACTTCGTGCATAAGAAGGTGTGAAATTGACTGTGCATTTTTATTTAGAACGCTTATATACTCAAAGACAGGGCGCTGTGATATAATTCATTTTGCGAAAAGGCAGGTACATAAGGTTTGAACGGGAGCTTTTATCACTGTAATGGCTGCAGGAGGAAGAGGGTCAGACTAGCTTCGAATTTCGAGCGGAAGTGAATTGTATTTTTGCTCTCACGCGCTAGTCGTCTTTCCCCATGTCCATGGCTATCGCCTGTAGAGACGGAGTCGTCCCACTGCACAGGTTTAAAGATCTTGCTCGGGATCGAAATGCAACTTGCTGTGGTCTGCACGGAGGGAAATTCAGGCTGCTGAGCCGGCGCGGCCATCTCGATGAATGCCTGCTCATGTCGGTCGGCGGGCACGACTGTGTCGCGATTGTTCACGTGCTCCGTTCATGTCTTTTCGTGTCACTCAGTGATGAGTTGGGGAGCGGCAGGTGGCACCTGAAGAGAACGACGGGCACTCACGACGCAGAGGAAAACGCAGTGACTGCCAGGGAGATCCCGGTGGAAGAAGGGAGTCTTGTCTCTGGCGTGCTCGCGCACGTGTACCATGATGATCAGAAAAGAGGCGAGACAAGGGTTGGTCTCGGAAGCTTAGGTGTGGCAGGGACGATCAACACGGCGGAATGGCGTAGTGGTGCGCCGTACACCAGATGGAATGCGGCGCAAACGATACCTTCCTTTATGGCTTTGCGCAAACCTAGGAGGACGATCGACAGAGATGTGACCCATTGTTCTGGGCTGGATTGGGCCATGAGAGACGTTTTAGGGGCCCATGGAAGCGTTCGACCAAGCCATTAGCTTGCGGGTGGAAGGCCGCAGTTTTGAGATGCGCGAAGCCGAGCACACTTGTCAATCGTCAGAAAAGGGCCGATTCAAACTGTCGTCCACGATCTGAGATAACCTCGGCGGGAACTCTAATGCGAGCAATCCAAGTGGGCAGAACTGTAGACGCTACAGCCGCGGCAGTGATGTCGATGTTTGAAGTGGCTTCTGGCCAGCGCGTGAACCTGACGACGATGGTAAAACATGTATCGGTATATCTTAAATGGCGGTAACGGTCCGACGCTATGTTTTTTCCATTTACTTGCATTTACCAAGGTTAATGTTAATTTGTCAGCTGGAGCACTAAGATGTTATGGAGTCGAGGTAATATTTAACAAGGCAGTGATATGTTGGCCTAGTCATTTTTCTGTATATAGCACAGTCATGTGTAACTATTGGAACGATTCGACCCTTGCAAAAAGAGCTCTCTGGCCACCACCATTTGGCGACTCGAGCGACCTCTATCAGCCAAAAATTTCTGCCATCCGCCTGAGCTGTGGAAACCCGGTCACCGCGACTACCCACCTGCATTATGCATTCAGAGTTCGCCGGCTTCCCTTGAAAGTTTTTACTGTATTTGCCTGTCCAGCATGCTTGCGTGTTTTGTGTTATCTTCCACAGTGAGAACCAGGGCGTACCAGGGCTCGTAGCCTGCTCGATCTTCGCAGAAAACGAACGTCAAGCAGCCCGCGACGCGGGCCGTTCGACGTTCTTCGAGGATTATTTACGTTGAGATAATCTGAAAAGTCTTCCCGGCTATGTTCCCGGTCTTGGCGAGAAGTAGCTGATAGGGTCCGGGGGTCCGGGATATCGGGACTGAATACACCAACTCATGTTTACAAAAAAAATACCGGAGCGCCCCTAGCGGACACCACAGGTGCCGCGCATGCGCGATGGAGTGTGGGCAAGAAGCTCGCCGTCGAACATAAAAAACCCTTGAAATGCGATGCTGTCGGCGTCGGTGCTGTCCGCGTGGACGCCGCAGAATGGACGCTAAGGCGTACTTCGCATGATGAGATTTCGCTCGCAAATTTCAGTCGCAACGTCACACGGGCTGCAAAAGTGTCAACCGTGGCTGCGATGGTCGACGTCGATACTGCGGGTGGTCGACGTCGATACTGCGGTCCGATTCTGCAGAGCAGAATCGGACGCACCAAGTGAATCAGGCATAAAAAGTCGGTGATGGCCACTGGTAACAATGATCAACATCTCCTTGCATCTACTGTTCACATCGAGCCTGCTTACCAACCTTAAAACCTAAGTCTTTTGGGGCCTGCACTTACTTCTTATCGCAAGTACCGGGCGAACATTTGGTCTACGGGCCGGTGTCGTCTAAAAGAGCAGACAACAAGCAGAAACGTTTGAAAGAGCAGACGACAGAGCAGACGACAGTTCGAACGATCAGGCGGCCGTTTGAACTTGAGGACGCACTAAACGTAGTCTGCAGGTGGTCCGTACAACTTCACGGTTTTCCGGCGTTCATGTTGGAACAGAAGGAATAAATCTGATGACCACAAGTATCCGTGAATTCAACCCAAAGTGCTTCCCGCCTAAGCAATCGTGGTCCCACGGCGTCTGGTTTTCCGTTTTCACGGCACATATCCCGTTCTCGGATGAACCGAGCACGTGAAAACTGACCTTCAAACCTTTCTCGACTTTTCTGGTACAGCCCCAGACGTAGTGTTTTGACTAGACTGCAGGTCTTTGTCTGGTTCCTTTCAAAACAACGCACGAATATACCCCTTACGAAAATGGCAGATCTGAACTTATATATAAAAAAAAAATATGGATATATAAAAAATTGGGCAGATCTGGCCATATCAAGCACATCAGTTTATATAAGCCTTATCTAGCCAGATCCGCCCAATTTTTTATATATCCATATCCGGGTCTGCCAAATAGGGGTATATCTGCCTCCCATATCAGGGTGTTTTTTTTTTTTTTATTCTTGCAGATTTGTTTGTATAAAAAGTCATGAAAGTTACAGTTAAGCCCTTTCTGCGAGTGAGTTATACGCCCAGGGGGACATTACGTGGGGGCTAAGCTTTGCGATTACTCGGCTAATTAATTAAAATTCACTAATTAACTTTTCAATTAGTGAAAACAGACATACGGTTCCAATGAGAAGCTTGCTGGGCGTCGTCCAAAATCGCTAAATCAGTTATTTTCAGAAAGTCTTTCAGCGCGTGAGAAGCGCACTAAAGTTACCACTCGTGGAGCAGGTACAAGGCTAGTGGTTTCGGTAAGGCGCCCGCACAATTTTTGTCTCTTATCTAGCCCCAGCCTTGTACCTGGTCCACGAGCATACCTCGGCAAACCTCACTCATGAGGGCCCTCACTCACCCTCACTCACCTTCATCCTCACAGGTGAGGTGAGGGTGAGTGAGTTTCTGAACCAGGAAAATTCATGAGTGTGAGGGTGAGTGAGGGCCGTGAGTACTGTGAGGGCCGTGAGGGCTGTGAGGGCGGTGAGGGCCGTGAGGGCGGTGAGGGCAGTGAGGGCGGTGAGGGCCGTGAGGGCGGTGAGGGCCGTGAGGGCGGTGAGGGCGGTGAGGGCCGTGAGGGCGGTGAGGGCGGTAAGGGGTATGAGGGCCTTGAGTGCGTGAGTGGCGTGAGTGGCGTGAGGGCCATGAGTGCGTGAGTGGTGTGAGGGCGGTGAGTGAGTGAGGGGTGTGAGGGCCATGAGTGCGTGAGGGCAGTGAGTGGCATGAGAGGCGTGAGGGCCGTGAGGGCGGTGAGTGTATGAGGTGGTGTGAGGGCCATGAGTGCGTGAGGGCGGTGAGTGCGTGAGGCCCCCTTCAGATCGAGCATCTTTCTCAGCAATTTTGGTGTTAATGGCGGGTTGTTCTCTAGCTTTCCCTAGATCGACACGAATTGCTGAGATCGGGTCCGGCTCAATATAAGCAAGCAACTCGGAGCAATTCGAATGCGTTTGAAGCGGCTGCATCCAACCAGGGACGCAACATTTTCACGTGATACCTCGTGCCAGTGATGATGACACCGAAAGACTTGGTTCTGGTTTGAAATCGATCGTTTTTTTTTTAAATAAACTGTTTCAAAAAGGTGCATTAGTATTCTTAACGAGATTTAAATGCATAAAAACACGTTTATAACGCGTAATTGTGTGTAAATAGTGCAAGAAAAATAAAATTTTATGATCACGATGGCAATTGCAGCAATTGATTGCTGCGTGCGGTCGCGGGCGGCCCGTGTTGCTGGTGTTGCGACGTAAAGTTTCTGGGCGAAATTGCCCCACCTGAAGCTGGCCTGAGTGGCGTGAGGGCCATCAGTGCGTGAGGGGCGTGAAGGGTGTGAGGGCCGCAAGGGCGGTAAGGCGCGTGAAGGCGGCGAGTGGCGTGAGGGCGGTGAGTAGCGTGAGGGCGGCGAGTGGCGTGAGGGCGGCGAGTGGCGTGAGGGCGGTGAGTGGCGTGAGGGCGGTGAGTGGCGTGAGGGCCGTGAGGGGGGTGAGTGGCGTGAGGGCTGTGAGTGCGTGAGGGCCGTGAGGCTCAGTGAGGGTGAGTGAAGGGCTGAAGGTGAGTGTGACTGTGAGTGTGAGTGAGGGGCTGAAGGTGAGTGTAGCTGTGAAAGTGAGGGTGAGTGTGGCTGTGAGGGGAAGGGTGAGTGAGGGCGACCTAAAATGCCGACCTCTGTCCACGAGTGGTAACTGCAGCGCACTACTGCGCTCCACACGCGCTCATTCTTTCTAAAAATTACTGGTTTAGGGGATTTGGACGACGGTCAGCAAGTTTCTAATTGAAACCATATGTCTATTTTCACGAACTAAAAGTTAATTCATGAATTTTAATAACTTAGCCGACTTATCGCAAAGATTAGCAAACTACATAACGTCTCCCTGGGCGTATAACTCACTCGCACAAAACGCATAAGTGTAGCGTTCACGGCTTCTTTTAAAACAAATCTGCAAGAATAAAAAAAGAAAAACACACGCACACAAAAAGAACAAAAACGGTATCTACCATGCTATTAGTTGACTCTTCGACCCTCCACAGCGAGAGCAATGGTAAACTGTGCCGCGCTCGGCTGTAGTAATTACCCGGTATCCCGACGATCGTTTCGGCGGCATGAACCGCGAGACAGAGTGTCCGTCAAGTTAGAGAAAGTACGAGCGGGAGGAGAGGGATACGTCCGCGGATGACCGAGTTTGCGGCACGCATCTCATAGCGGCGAGCAACGGCACTTTTCTACCGTTGTTTATGTTCGTGCACGCCTTTGCATCGGCTTTTGCCCATTCGTGAAGTAGATGTCCTGTGCCTATCGTTACATAACGCCGTTTCCATGCTTCGAGCGCACCTTCGGGGCTCCCGGCCGAGTACGGGCGAATTGTCGCGCCGTGATCCCGGCCAAACCGCGATCGGACGGCGGCGGCCCCGTGTGCAAGCTCGCCGAGACGCCGCCATCAGGGGTGCCGTTCGCGAGAAGGTAACCCTTGCAAGCAGCGAAAGTATCTAGGCAAGCCGGTTAGGAAACATCATAATATAAAGCCTGAGTCAAAGAGAGTGTCCGTTATTTGATTTATCCTCATCTTAGGGTTTAGATTATGGCGGTAACGTAGCGTTGTTTACCAGTATTTCGCAAAATCTTAACAATCTTTCTACAAGCGACTCGTAAAGCCGCTCGTCAAATTTCAGAACGCGTAATTAAGAGTCTTTGTTGTTTTTTTGGCGACACGTCAAAACTTTGTCGGCGGCATATCAAAACTTTCTGCTTGTAGCGCAATCGCACCAATGCCGAAACATTCTGCACAATGATTCTCCAGGCTGCCAGGAGATAGACACGGCCTAAATCTAGAGGTAATCTGGAAGAATACATTTAGGAAAAACGATCAATTGCCACGAAGTAGGTTGCAGCGCACTTACGTTGACGAGACGCTACTTGAAAGGTGTCGTACGAGGGAGATGTCGACACGGCCACGGCAAAACGACCACTCGAACACAGAAACGAGAAGGTGCCCGTGAAGATTCAACACGATGTAACACAAGCTGTCCTTTGTAGAACCGAACACTGAACGCATCACAAAAAATTCTTAGGCTTCTTTGAAGAAATCGCTTGCAGAAGCAGAAATACGCAGCCGCCACAGAGGGCGAATTCACACGCCAAACTAGGCCCGGCTAAACGCATTCCGAGATCGGCAACGGCTAATGCGTCATGCGTCGTACCACGTGACCACTCAACTTTTACAACGCTTTCAGCTTAGGGAGAGAGAGAAAACGATAGAAAAAGAGGCCAAAACGGGGTTTCACGAACAACAGGCTTATCTTATGGGGCCACAACGGGAGGATTCGTCACTTGTAACGAAGGTTGACAGTGCAGTGAATGCTATGTGTGACCTTGGGCGCCAGGCAGGTGCGATGTCCTGCTCTATCACCAGATTTTAGACTATTCACGTGACCCTAACCGGAGACACGACTGGCCTAAAACATGCGTAGCGTCTACCCTGCTGTCAATACCGAGTGAACATACAGCTCTATGAAATCCAGCTTTTGAACTTCCCAAAGAAGCTGTCTAGCTCGAAAGTGACCCAAAACGATGCGAGTCTGAAGATACCATGTTTTACGCTGTATAACCCACAGTAAAATTTGAAATGAAAAAATAAACGCGACTATTCTTTTGTGTATGATGTCGACAAGTAAATAGATAAATATATATATATAAATTTTTACCAATAAATTTAAAATCATGTGTACACTGTTAGGTTCGCGTTTTTAAATTTCAAACTTTTTTACGAACGAGTTACACATAAAAGACACCACGGACAGCACATCTGCCGACTTTCAACACACGATGAATCGCCGACGCTCGCAGACGAATGGATGCGATGGTGCGCGAAGAGTTTTTGAAAGAGCTGCGTATTGTACTCCGAGCGCAACGGCTTCGCAGCCGTTCGAAGGGAAGAGGACTCGGGACGACGAAGTAGCGTCTTGCATCTTGAGTAAGCTAATGGTTCGTGTTTACCCGCTCAATTTAGCGGGGAAACATGAAAAAATTAGTTTCACTACCAGATTTCGGGGGAAAATTGACGTCACGTGACATACGTACCAATTCAATTTTTCGCTAAATTTAGCGGGGCGGTTACACCGATGGCGACGCCGACACCGCTTAACTCGGAAACGGGTGCCTAAGACCTGCGACTGAAATCCATTATTTGATTAACTCGCGTTCCGATCGCACTTCGTCATATTGTCACCCATCAAACATACAACCAAATTTCATTTATCTTTCAATCTTCAAAATGCGCAACTGATTAATTGGTCCAAATACCTGGAATAACTTCACTTCAAGGATGTTGACAATAGTTAACCAATTACATGAGACTCATGCAATATAGAGCAATCAACTAGTGCCTTAGCGAGTACATATAACTTGTTACTTGCACGACCGAAACGGGGCCATATATCATTATCAGGGGCTATATTTTCACGCGTATATGGCAATATACGGCCGTATTTATGCACTTATACGGCCAGATCTGGCAGTATTTGCCCACCTATATGGCGAAATACGGCCGTATTTGCTCCCATATATGGCGGAATACAGCCCTATGACTGCTTATATTAACATATCTGGCCGTATATAAAATATATCAGGGCCATATCTGACAAGCGCCTGACGCGCCACCGACGCGCCGTGACGTAACAGAGTTGAGTTCGTGTATAGACATGCTCGTTCGTTTGCTTTAGTGCTGTGTAAACAAAAAAATCACTCTTCAAAACGTACCCCAAGACAAGCCGGATTCCATCGGATCGTTGTGAAGTGACTATTGTTGACACTGTATATTGGGTATGTTCTGTTATTTGAGACATTTCTCAAATCCTATTTGGATAACGCGGCACCGTGGGATACGTACAATATATGTTGTTATATTGATGAGACTCCTTGAATTTCATTCTGAGAGCGGAGAATACCTACGCAGCTCGGCTATCCTGTGGTGTGGTAAATATTTTAGGCAGTTAAGACTTTTACAGATTGACACGGCTGAGTGTATGGTGGCGTTAAAAGATCATCATAAAATGAAAGAAACATTCCAGTTGCATGTGTTCTGTCGCGCACGGCTTGCTGAAAATAGCTTTTATTTGTTAGTTTTTGTTCCCAAAATAGTGCAGTGGTTTCTTAAAATCACTGAGAAATTCCCTTCACCATAAAACACACACAAAAAAAGCGGCGATTTAGCGCCACCAGCGCCCGGAATTGCGCCTGTGCAGGCTGCCTCAGCCTATACTGTCGAGAAAACCCACAGCCCAGCGATGTCGGGCAACACTGACGTACTCTCAAAACTAGAGACGCGCACTGTAAATAGTTTCATTCGAGACTGCCGCTGGAAAGGTCTGTACAACGATAATCTTTATACACATCCTCCTTTTGTACAATATATTCAGCTGCACAGACGAATAACCTTTGTTTCTTATAACTTTACGAAGCATGGTTGATATGTAACATCATTACAGCCTCATCGCGGCCAAACGAACAAACCTATCTTATTGTCTGCTTTTTTCTCTAAGCTGTTTCGTCGCAATATTTTTGTTTTATTTCCCTCGGCACCAGGGATTTTAGCATACACCATTTGCCGCGTTCTGTTCCCGTTTTTAGACACCTAGTCGGGCGTGGCGCAGTGTTGCCAGATCGGCTGGGCGTAAATTATCCGAAACCAACACTATGGTTACAGTGCACCGGTGCTGAACAAAGTAGGTTATTGGAGCTTATGAGCCTTATGTTTCAATCTTAGAAGACAATTTATTGACAGTCTCCAAACAACCCTACCGTGTTCCAGAAGCTGGACGGATAATGACTTGAGAGTTCCGGAAGACGGGTCTAGGACTTTTCGGTGCACGGACGTTTCGGTTCACGGACTTTTCGGTGTACTGACTTTTTGGTACACGGACTTTTCGGTGCACGGACTTTTCGGTGTGGGACTTTTCGATGCGCGGACATTTCGGCGCACGGACTTTTCGGTGGACAGACATTTCGGTACAAGGAAGCTTAAAATCACGAGTTTTTTTGTTTTTTTTTGTTTTATTTTTTCTAAACGCAATAAGCATTATTTTAGCTGCAGATTTATTTTTTCGCACTTTATAATTTTTTAGGCTTGGTCATCCATTTAGGGTCACTAACTGATCTACCACCTAAGTTACTTCGCTAGGCGCAGTACTATCCTGCGCGAGGATTGGAGACGTCGGGCGTTATGGTTCGTCTGTTGGTGTCTCTTTTCCAACGTACGCACTAGTCGCATCACAGGTCTCGGGTAATTTCCAACAATCTTAAGCTTCTTGCTGTTGGGGCCTTTCCTACACAGAGTACCAATAATAAAGGCCACACCTTTACAGAAGGAGCCGAGAACGCCTGTATCGACCCGACGCGTAAACACGATGTGATGCGTCTAGTGCATGCGTTGGAAAAAGAGACACCGGCAAATTAAACATAACGTCCAACGTATCCAGTCCTCCCGCCAGTTGGTGCTGCGCCTAACAAAGTCTCTTAGGTCGCATATGAGTAAGTGACCGTAAATGGATGACCCAGTCCACAAATTTATAAAGTGCCGAAAAATAAATTTATAGCTAAAATAGTGCTTTATACGTTTAGAGAAAGCAAGACAAAAACTCGTGATTTTCATTTCCCGTGCACCGAAATGTCCGTGCACCGAAACGTCCCTACACTGAAATGTCCGCGCACCGAAAAGTCCGTGCACCGAAACGTCCTACACCAAAACGTCGTACACCGAAATGTCTGGATCCCCCCGAAGGACGCCCGGTCTTGCTTCCGCTAAGCGCAATCTTCGATTGGTCGAGTGAAAATGGCAGACACCTACTATACCACGCATCAATAAGTATGTGCCGCCTTCTGCGCTCCGCTAAAGCGACCTGATATGCTTGGGGTTCACTAGTATCCTTAAAGGCGCCAATGATCAAGGGCCATGCATCGTGCAACCATTGGAATTAAATAGAGGAACAGCACGGAAAAGAGCAGCCCTTGAAAGCAAATGGCGGCGAGCGCTTGCTCGT
This sequence comes from Ixodes scapularis, assembly GCF_016920785.2. Classification (NCBI taxonomy): domain Eukaryota; kingdom Metazoa; phylum Arthropoda; class Arachnida; order Ixodida; family Ixodidae; genus Ixodes; species Ixodes scapularis. The sequence continues at coordinate 654,944 of NW_024609843.1, forward strand.
TGCTCGTGTCTCAAACGAACGCACAGCGATGGTTGGCTGTGCTTGTAAGAAACTCGAAGCGCAAAAAATATCAAGATCTGTAAGATCCACGGTTAACTGTTGAAATGAAATGCAACAATCATATGGCCCAAGTCACCGCCCGACTATAATGGCGGTTAACGTGAACATCGGTTCATTCACGCGTGGCATTGGCGCTGCGATTCTGCCGTTGAAGGATCGCTCTTCAGATACTGTTTTACGGCTTCCAATCGGGGTTCCACAACAACAAGAAGACGTCCTCGCAGCAAAACCACTGCTCGACTTCACAAAGGGTTTCGTGGAAGGCACGATAATAAAAACATAAAGAGAAAACAATTAGAACGTAATCCTGTGCCATTTGAGGCTTCGTGTTCCTCGTCGTGTCAGAATCGATTGAATCCTCCTCAGATTCGCGTTTTTTTTGTTCTTCCGACTGAAAGAGTCAGCCGCTTATTTTCTTGGATTTGTTTGTTGTCTCGAGAGATCTCATCTGGAGCGCATTATTGAAGACATTTAGCAGATTGTATTTTAGTAGAAGAATATGGGTAACGGGAGCTCATACTGACCTTTTAAATCGTGGTTTGAAGGACTCGCTTGAAGCGATATTGGGGCCTCGCGAACAGCCTCATAAAGGAACTCGATTTTAAAGCCCGATAGTACTCATGCAGCTCTGCCATTTTCAATATGGTTGCATTGAACGAGTATGCATTCGTGAAATCACTTCTGCAAAATACGCTTTAACCACTCTAGGATTGTAGGATAGTATACTGACCTATATATATTTCTTTCCTAGAAAGTTATGGATTTATAGAGATCTATACCAACCGGCGCCACCAATCGCCATGAGTGCTGCATTCACTGTTAGATAGTTCTTTGATTAGTGCCGTACAAGTGACTAAGATGAACTTTTAAGCTTGCATCACTCAGTATTCTGCACTATTGCGTTCAACTACTATTGTCAGTATGACAGTGTAACGGAATTGTCGGCTGGCCCTTGCTCGAGTATTAACGTTTTTATTCTCAGTTACGCCTTATTGTCCTTGTCGTAAAAATAATCGTGCACTTTATACGTGTATGCATTCTAGGGTTCTTTGTATACATGAAATAATAATTGCAAATATTATCAGGAAGACCTCGCGGTCTTAGTGATACACTGGGAAATTCATCGGTTCGTTACTAGCCCGTGCCAGTTTTGACCTGCATGATAATTTTGATTATGCTGTGCTGCCTCGTAATCACTACTGCGAATTGTGCCTTTACCCTACGTTGATTCTACGACCTTAGGGCTACATTTCATCCCTGAAGCGTTCAACCACCGGCATTGCCATATCTCGAGGGCAGTTAATCAACCACTTGCATGATAAAATATTTAGCGGCTTCAATTTCGTTTTTCTTTTCTGGACGGCGGTTTTTTGACATATGACGTGGCAACTCTAAAATCTAGATAACCGCGCTAAAAGTCGACCCCCCAGGCGCTGCTTCGCCATATTCTCCAGTGAAGAGTTCGGGAAACGCGAAAGATCTTAGAAATGTTGGCTTTTCCTGTGAGACAGCAGGAAGCGTGAGTGACGGTATCTCGGGTGTTTGTCTAATACAACTTTAAAACTGGAAGGTAAAGGAACCCAACAAGCACATATTAAATTGAAATGTCACCCCCGTCCCAATTTCAGAAATCCTTCTCGGAGAGGTATCGCGTTAGATAAGTTTGTCTTTTTTTAATTTGAAAGGCGTTTTTTGTTTGTGTGACCTTGTTTGCTTTCTCAGTAGTGCATTTTTCGAAACTCCATCAGTAACCCTTACGGCCACCATTTATTGGGCAACAGTTGTGGAATTGAATCCGACCCTAATGAAAAATACATCGGAGAATCTTGGTACACTAGGATATGCTGGTGGAACACCAAAAACTAAGGTGCGTCCACCAGACAGGCTGATGCAAGCAGAACACCAGCCCGGTGAACCCACCAGAGCGCCTAAGGGCCAGGTCAGCGCGATGTACTTACTTGTGGACTTGTGGGCATACCAGACGGCTTGAAGTGCCCATCAGACTGTGTGTTAGACATGCCAAGAAGTTCAGCAAACACTCCAGCCTAGTGTGGTTGTTGTTGATAATAATAATAATAATAACAATAATAATAATAATAATAATATTTATTGCAGGTGCTTTAAGTACCGCAATGCAGAATAGCGGGACCATCAAAGCCATAAAGGCTTGTAAGACTAGTCCCTAAGATATTAAATTCAGTACACACCTAGATCAAAATCAGAAAAGTCCGAGGGCCGGAACGCATGACAAAAGAGAATCTGTGCAGGCAGAGCACCACGCACAATCCACAGAGTTCACGGAAAGTGAAAAGAGCAACATAAAAGTGTATTGGCAAATAAATACAACATTACGCGCATAAACTAAAAAAAAAACCTCAGTTGACGCTTCAAAGCTCCTCGAGATGTGACATCAGTTAGCGCAGAGGGAAGGTTATTAAAAATGTGAATTACGTAATATTGGCAAATGCATTTCCCGAAATGTGTGTTGATGCGCATCTGTGTAAATGGTGTGAGATCTCGAAGGGCCCGACCTACGTTCTTGGGGATTTTAAAAATCTTATCCCAATACTGTCTGATTATTACAGATTGTCAAAATAGTGCTCGAAATGTTGGTAGAGAGAGGTCATTAAACAGGTTACCAGATAGTTGGAGACTTGAGCCATATGCCACGCTTCGCAAAATGCCTCGAACTAAAGAGTTCACCTTAGAGTCCAAACGGTCTGTACACTGTCCGAACACAGTTATCCCATACCGAAGTAGGCTATACACGAGCCCGTGCGGCAAAAGTCTTCTCGATGACATCGGGAGAAATATGCGCAGGTTGTAGAGGGTGCAGGAAGCGGCTCGTAACTTTTTAAAGATGTAGCAAAGGTAAGAGTTCCATGATAGATCGCAATCAAAATGGATTCCTAAATATTTTATGGTGTTAAAATAGTCGGTTGGCACGCAGTTGCAAGATACACAGTTTGGAGCGTGCAAAAAAGTGGCTTGTACAAAAGAATCTATTTCAGCGGACTACGAAAGCATACAAGTTGCGTTGTTTTTTTTTCATTGATCCGAATGACATTCTCCGAAAACCAGTCCATCACCCGATTTACATCTAATTCAAGCAAATGAACGGCATCACGGTGACGTATGTGACTGGACAAGAAACTGTATTATCGGCGTATTTAAATACTTTACAGACCTTTACCGCCTGCGGAATGGCGTTGACATATATGTTAAACAAAAGAGGGGACAATATGGAGCCCTGAGGAACGCCAGCCTTAAAGAACATTTTTGCACTATGAATTTTACATATGGAGACAAGCTGCGTATGATGTAACAAAAAGTTCTCGAGCAGTGCGAAAAAGCGGCCTCTGAAGGCAAGACTGTATAGTTCACTCAAAAGAATTCTATGAGACACTGGGTCGAAAGCCTTAGACACGTCCAAAAAAAGCGCACATGTGAAAAGGTTGTGTTCGAACGCACTATGAAGCAAATCAAAAAAATCTTCAACCAAGGATTGTGTGCTTTTTCCCGTAATAAACCCGTACTGCTGTGGCAACGTACTATCAAATTTATCTAAAAAAGTGGTCATTACGTGGAAAAATTGTTTTTCTAAGAGTTTCGCCAATGAAGGCAAGATGGAGATAGGACGATAACTGTCAACTTTAACATGGTCTTCATTTTTATATAAGGGCCTGACGAATGCCGTTTTAAGAGCTTTAGGAATATTACCGGATGTTATAATACCGTTTAATATATTCATGATTAGACTCTTCAGTGACTTATAATTTCTACGCAAATCAGCCATCCGTACATTATCAATACCGGGAGATAAGCCAGGCTTGAAACTACACAGCATATAGTACAGTCCTTCCTCAGTAATTTCAGGAAGAAAGGCAGATGAAGCGTTTTTCGAAGTTGTCGCTAAGTGAGAATGGTGACTGTCTCGTGAGACACTTGACGTATTTCAGAAATAAACATTAAATGAATTAGCCGTGGAATGTTCGGTACCAGGAAAATACTTTGCAATCGTTTCATCGAAAGAATGTTTCGCTTTGTGTTCACCGCGCAGTTCATTAACGACAGACCAGGTAACGCGGGAATCGGAACGCGCGTCAACCAGCTTCTGTTTAACATAGTTTCGCTTAGCTGAGCGAATGAGCGTGGTAACCCGGTTTCGTTCACTTTTGAATTTGATTTGAAGATCCACGTCATCGAAAGAGCGGTGACAACGCATCCACAAGAGTTATTTGTACTTAATTGCGGCGATTAGGTCATCGCACAACCACAAGTATTCAGCGTGACGCTTTTTAACGGTAACAACTCTTTTACTGAGCCCTGTAAAACTTTGCCACAAGTGTATGAATTCAGAGTAAAACTCCTCTTGACTGGAAGATCACATTAAGATGTCCCACTGAAAACCAAATATTAGTTTGTCGAATAATATCCGATCGACAACTTCTATTTGTCGTGTTTTAGGGCCGGCGTTATTAGGAGGGGTATTTGAAACTAACTGAACCGCAGTGAAGTAATGATCGGCAAGTTTTTGTGAAATTACTGCAGATTTATCTTGAAGTCCGTAAGCCCGCACATTGATGTGATCAAGACAAGCCGAAACAAAATGCCCATTAAAAAATTTTTCTCTGGTAGGACCTTGTATAGTACAGTTAAAACCGAATTCTGAAAGAATATTAAGGTAGTCACACACGGTTGTCTTTGCAGGTTTTAGAGTGTGAATGTTTACGTCGCCGAGTACGCAAAGCTGTTCTGCGACATTGAAGTCAGCTAGACTTGATCTCAGTTTAGCTAAGAAAGACGTAACACTATCAGATGGAGAGCGATAGACGGCAAGTAACGTGACCGAGTATGTTGAGCTGTAACCCACGATTCTTTGACAAATACTGCGATACCACCACTTGTTCTACCCAAACGGGTACATAAAATTCTTGATATTCAGGAAGGGAAAATTGATGAACACATATAGATGGCACATTTACCTCAGTTACAACCCAAACGTCAGCAAGATTTTTCAGAGTTGGTGACGATGCAAAATTGGTCCCAATACTTCCTAACACTACAAGTATTAGTATGAAAGAGAGTAAACCCACTAACTATAGATTCAAAATGACATGAAATGGAAGTGAGATCATGGCAGTCAGAAAATGTGAATGCCATAGGAACTAGATAATGAGCTCTGGGTCACTGATGGAACTAACGCGCACGAGAAAGGCACCTTCCGCCTTTTCAGTGTAAATTTTGGCATTTTTTACCCAGACAAAGCAAAATTCCTTCTATTTTCTTTTTGAACGAGCCTTCCAGAAAAGCTCCCTCTTTGCCCGTGTGAGATTTTCCTTACAGAAAAGTATCGGCAGCTTCCGCTTGCGTGCAAGAGGACCCAGCGAGCCACGGCGGCTAAACCAGCGGTCCCTAGTGATCGCAGCGCGAAACCTGACGAGAACAACGGTGTTGGCGCCACGCGAACGGGGCAAGCGGTGAACAGCATCAACTTCCGAGGAACGAAATTCGGAGATGTCTGCTTTTTCTGCTGTATCAGCTAGCATAGAAGAAAGATCCTCGTTAGGGTTGCACGGAAGGCCATGAATCTCAAGATTCGATCGAGGACTGTACTGCTCGGAATTATTTAGCTCAGAGTGGAGTCGTTGGATCTCATCAGACTGCACCAACAATGAAGACTTCCAAGACCCCACCTCGGATTTCAGCGCCTTAATAACAGCATCATTTGCAGTCACATGCTTTAGCAGGGAGTCCTATTGCTTCGAGAAGAAATCCATTGACTTCACCACGTCGTCAATCGATCTCTCCATGGTATGAACAGCGGATCTCAGCGAAAGCAGCTCATCAACTTTCGCCGGAAGCTGGACGAGCGAATCCACGGTGCTCTTGAGGGAAAAGACTAAGCCCATTTTTTTCGTTTACTTCGGCAAGCTGGGCTGAGAATGACGCGGATTTTGTCTGTGAGTCCGCTTCCAAGCTTTCTCCGGCCGACTCATTACCAGAGGTGCGGCATAGCTGACAGGACCACTGCTCTCGCTTCGCCTCACTCATCGACTTGAATGTGTTCGCAGAAACAGCAGCGCATGCCTTGCCAAGGTCTTTCGCGCAACTCGCGCAGGTCAGGTATCTTCCATCAAGCGTCACAGGCTCGTGGCGCTTTGAACAGTTAGCGGGAGCCATGGTAAACACACCCAAAAAACAAGGAACTTATATATATATATATATATATATATATATATATATATACATATATATATACATTCACATACACACATATACAAATATATATATAGAGAGAAAGATATATATATATAAGCATAGAAAGGAACCTGACTGTCAACACGGACCAATAATAATAATAATAATAATAATAATCTTTAATAACTGATTCCTGGAGTCAGGATCAAGTTCCAGGTCTTGTGAGAGCCTCAAGGGCTTGTGCGACTAGACCCAGCAGTAGTAGCAAGCATATTAAAAATTTGAACATTGTCATGTACACACTCACACACACCCACACACACGAATAACACACCAATATTATCTTCTCCTCTAGGTACATGGCCACATTTCTGTCGATCTTGAAAATGAGTCGGAAAACACACAATCTCATGAGAAAAAAAAATCGCGGACATAAGCACATGCACAGTAGATTGCGGAGACAATAAAGACCGTAGTCACTTCGGAATAAGTTGCGAACTTTGAAAGGCCAGTTTACTTCCTCACAGATGAAAAACAAAGAAGATAGAACCATACAAACGCTTTTAAACGATTGCTTTTCTTGAGACGAAAAAAAGGAAAGATCGTCATACCTTTCAGGAGGAAAAAAAATTATTCACTTGATCGTTCGAAACGTATAAGGAAATAGAAGGTAAAATGTGGAGAAAAATACATCAACGTGAACTTTTCATAAGCCGAAAAGACCTCCCCACATAACTAATGTGAAAAAAAAAAGATTGAGTTCATTGTTTCTGCACATCAAAGAACTTGCTTCTCAGACTTTTTTTTTTAACGTTTTGTTTGAGTTAATGGAAAACAGTCAGTCTGAAAGGTTAATAAAAAAATTTCGGCACATAAAATGTAAGAAAATTTTCACCATAGTGAGTTCTCACCCTCGGAGTGAGGAAACGTGGAACAGCTCTGATTTCACGAGATGGACTAGACGCTAGTTTAAAATCACTTTCCCAGAGATGCCGGCAAATGACAGTTTGAAGGAAGAGCGAGTAAAAAGACGACAACAAAAGTGACGCAAAGAGGTTAGCATTCCATGAAAACTCGTTGTTGTATGCGACACTTTTCAAAATTCCTTTTAAAACTCGGTCAATACTTAAATGCCAGGAAAGTGAACAATTCAGAAAAAGACAGTTATGCGGTACCCTCGTAAGCTGTAAGCTAAAGCGTGCATTATGTTCCTTCTAACTGACAATGGTATAAAACCTTTAATGTGGTACATCGTGCACGACACACTCCTCAACCTTTGACATATATGAGACATGTGAGTGCTCCATGTAAGATCATAATCGATGTGAAAACCTAAGTACTTTGCTGAGCTAACATTTTCGGCAGATCTACGATTAGAACAAAGACAAGTGGAGTTCTGAAGGAAAAGGGGACCAGTCAACTTACATATAAGGACTACGGAAGGAGACCAGTTTTGTTTTCAAAGCATTCACTGCCAAAAACCAGTCAATTATTTTAGTTGCATCTGCCTGAAGCATTTTCATTGCACGCTGGTAGACTAGGTGCCGGGAAAACAAAACAGTGTCATCTGCATATTGAGAAATTGTTGAATTTGTTGTTACCGATGAAATATAATTTACGTGGAGGTCGAATTGCAAAGGAGACAGATTGGAGCCTTGAGGAACTCCGTGGAGATAAGGAAAACCTGAGAGCTGCGGACATTGTATACTGAAACAACCTGCGTACGATTGGAAAGAAATCTCTTGATCAGTGTATGAAACGGTCCCCGAAAGCGAATTCTATAGAGTTTGTCTAAGAGGATGTTGTGGTTCGCGGTGTCGAACGCTTTGGCCACATGAACAAAGAGGGCACACAGATCCATGTTACTGTCGAAGGAAGAGTGCAAGATATCTGAGAATTTTTCAAGATCAGTGGTGCTTCGACACGCAACAAACCCATTTCGACTTGGCGCAAACTAACAGAAATGTTCTCTGTTCGTTTGCATTAGATTGCCATTGAAAAACACTTTTTCCCGTGAGCCGTCGGTTGGCAATATCCTCAACTTGCTTCAAGCCTGCATCCAACGGTGTTTTACTTCTATAGACTCAAACTTCACTGCAATGGAAGGATTGAGAGCTCGTTTGCCCGATAATTTGTGAGCAAAGACAGTGTCAGTCGGTTGATGTCCACCAATCCCGAGCTCGTCCGCCAGCCCCGCTACGATGGAGACAGGAGCTTTTCCAGAGGCGACTTTCAGCCCGTGTATTTCCATATTTTGGCGGCGACTACTTTGCTCAGCCTCATTCGTCTCCATTTGTATGCTTAAGATGGTGTCAGCCTGCACGCAGACTTTGGCCTTCAGAGGTTCTGCCTCTGTGCGCAGACCGTTAATATCCGCCGTGTGGGCAGATACCTAGACTGAAAGGCTGTCATAGTTCTTCTCTAACGAGGCGATCGATGTTCGCACCTCCTCTATAGACCCCTTCATTTGGTCAATAGAAGGCTTGACAAGTAAAGGCTGTTCCACTCGTCCTGGTAGCTCGAGTAGTGCATCTACGCTTGTCTTGAGTATAAACAAAGTGTCAATTCTTGGATCATTGCTTCGAAATAATAATAACTATATTGCAATACAATACAATGCAATACAACATATATTTTCGAGGACTATACTAATGACAAAGCAGTTAGTTTCGTCAAAGTCGACATGGGCTTCAATGACTTAACCCTTTTAGGTAGAATTGGTAACATAGTCATAATAATAATATTAATAATAATAATAATGATAATTTTCATTGCACACATCCATATCAGTGCATGAGAACGCAGGTCCGTCGGAAGCCAAAAACGGCTTGTGGGATTGGGCCTTGCAACGGCATGGCCATAGAATATTCAAGAAACACATACACAGAATGAATAATGAACATCGGCGAGAAAAGATACACTTTCACTAGAGTCATGTCTACACAAAGCAAGGATAAGAGGTAACAAAAGCATAAGAATCACATGCCATCTCCCCCCTCCCTCCCCCCCCCCCCTCCCAAAACAAAAATCATCTGGAGAAAAAAATATCTAAGAAAAGCCACGCTTAGCGGTAACTGTTGCGTTACAGATGCTACAGAAAACACCAAAAAATGACTCATCGTAGTATAATAGTAATCGTAATAATAATATTACTTATATTATAACAATTGATTAATTCATCAAGCATGGTTGTTATATCTGGAAGGGCTACGGGTGTGTCCTCACTGTTTGTCAGATGCCGCTTGATATTTTCCCAAATTGCGGGAAAAAAAGGAGATAATAGCATTTAAAATCAGCTGTTTTTGGAGCTCTTTCTAAAGTGTTCTAGATGCATAGCTCTTATAGGTCCTCTTTGAGCCTCTCCTTTGGCGGCAACACTAACGAGGCTCCACTGAAGGGCCATTGCCTGGGATATCTCATGTCCTACGGACACACTTTAGCGTGTATGAAGTATATAGTCTGCTCCCTCTATACAGAACTATGCTTGACTTTCTCCATATACTCTCTATTATGGTTGTATTTATATATAAATTCGTCTTTTCGGACGGGGTGCCAGTGAGCGTGCACCAGATAAAAAATCTTCTGCGCTTTAAGCCAGTTTCTGCAGCCTCAAAAAGTCGAGCCTTTCCTCCTTTACTTATTTTAGCTTCGTCTATATTTTCCTGTTTTCCACATCCTTGCAATCCCGTTGGGGCCACTGGGACTCTTATCGTTCAGAAGCCACACCGTGCGGTGCGCGGCTGCGAAACCTTGCCTGTGACAATGCTGCCGTTGTTGAAAAGAACGCGGCTGCAGCCGGGACAAAAACGAGAGTTTAGTAAATGCACACATACACTAAGAAACGCATCAGAAAAAATTGCACAAAGATCCATAGTACAGGCTGCATTCACTTGTTTAAATTATCTCTCTTTCTGCCTACTTTCGCTCTCTTTGCATTATTTTGTCGTTTAGTTTACATTAGTTTTTTTAGCTTCGTTTCTTATCCATCCCGTGCGTTCCTCCGTTACTCGCTGTCTCTCACACTCATTTTATCTTCCCCCCCCCCCCCTACTCTATCTCTGGCTTCTTGTTTTTACTCCATCATAAGTGTTTCATTTCTTTGCGGTGGCAGCCGTTATCCGCCTGGTTTACCAGGCAAATAACGAATTTTAGCGTGAAACTCTTCCCGCTATATTTAGCGGGAAATCACAACCTCGCGTGACACTGTGAAGTCACGCGAAGCTTTTCCCTCTGGAAACTGAAGAAGAAATGTTTGCGCTGGATATTCTGGGAGAAATTTTGACATGATAGGACCTCACGTGAAGCGTTTCTCTGTTATTTTTAGCATGGGAAATCGTGACTTTATGTGACGTAACTTGACACGACGTTACGTCGGACTCTAATGTTACGTGAAGCGTTTTCTCGCTAAAATTAGTGGGTAAACAGTTACGTCAGGTGACTCTGTTCCGTGAAGCGTTTCCCCGGTAACTTTAGCGGAACATAGTTTTGCTGAATTTAGCATAGAAAATGTTGCTTTCACGTGACGTCAGGTGGCACTGCGACATCATGGGAGCATCTGAGATCACAATTTCACCTCTAAATATAATAGGATGCGCTTCCCTGCTAACTTTAAAATGTAAACAGTGACACTCGAAAATTTATTTGCCCCAGCTTTGGCAAATATTGAATGGTGATGAAGAATGGTAGTGTGTAGGCTCTGTGCAGAAGAGTGAGCGGCGAGTCGGTTTTCGCCTTTGCTCATTTGTTCGGGACGCAAGGGACCGCCATTTTCTCTCAGTTTCCTTCTCTTTTTTTCGTTTTTTTCTTTCCTAGTATTTTATTGCTTCGCACAGTTTTCTTCCGTAGTTTTTTTCTGTCGGAAGCTGAAAAACAAATGTGGCAAACTGTATTTTCGTTGAACTTCCCGGAACCACTGATAGTCTTGTTTCCGGTGAGAAGACGCCGGAACTTGGGGTGCGATATTGGCCATTAATTGAAACAAATTTTTTTCCGCGAGAGTTACATTATCTTCAAATCAGACACGGAAACTTCCGTCTCTAGAGCCCTTTCAAAAAACAACAAAAAAAAAAAAACTAATGTGTTTTTGTTTTTTTTTATTAATAGTAGATAGGCCAGCAATCTTCTGCGTCTTTGGTACGACATTTTAAGCTTTAACATTTCGATTTTAGTTCCTAAAAATCCCGGGAGGAAATACTAATTCAGATAAGCCTAGCCACGTTCATGTGAACAATTCACTTTGCAAAGAGGCACCTGGGGTTAGAATTGTATTCAAGAAAGCATGCCTGGCCTTCAAATTCAACCCAAAGCGCTCGAATGCTGCACTGAGAAAGCAGGTGCTCTAGCCTCTTGCATATGGCACCCAGAGGCGTTCACATTGTTATTATGCTTAAAAAGTTTCAAATGACGCTTCAGCGGTTACCGTACCTACCGGGCTATATTCCGTGGACTATACATGTTTACAATTTTAAAGTTTAGGCTGTGCGAACTATCTACGTGTGCGGACTATAAAGGAATTTAGTTTTTCAAGAGATCGTTCATTGTGACGAGCCGTGGCGGATTTTGTGAATGAAAGGGTATGTAAATGATGATTTATGTATAATACGAGCTTTTTTGTGAGTTAAGAAAGCAGCCATCTGTCAAGGTGTGCCATGCATGAGAAGAATTTCGCCTTGACTAAGCACCAGGGGCGGACTATGCACCAGGAGCCAAATATCGCAGCGATTTCATTTCATTTTTGACCACGAATTCGCCCCTGCGGACTATACACCGTGTGCGGACTATAGCCCGGAAAATACGGTACTTCATCAACAAATACTTTCTTCTCAAAGTTAAAAGTAATAACTTTTCTTACCATGCCCTTATCTTAAACGCCACGTTTATCAAACGAATAATTTATTTTAACCCTCAGCAATTTTTTTGCGGAAATTGCTTGTAATTGTAATAACTATTGAGAAATAAATCACTCGTGGTAAAGCAGATTTTTATGGTATTGTTATCCTTGAGCCCACGATATTCATTTCACCTCCACTTCGTAAACTGTATACCCAGTAAGCCAAGCCGCCTGTCGGAGCTAAGCGGGACACGTGATACGAATTGTAAGAATACTTTACTCCTGCGGAGAGGCATCACGTGCTTCGCTCTGTCACCCTCACTGGCTCGAGAGGGCCGGAACTCTTTGCCAGGTTGAGATGGAATGAATTTTATTAAAGTCGCAGTGCACTTACCGCTGTTTCGGTTTTATAGTAAAGACAAAAAGCTGCTAATGTTACCGGTTGTTGCAACAATACAACGCAAAAGTTAAATCAATTTTATACCCATTTATTGAAAATGAATTAATAACACTATTTTGACGAAAAGACCTATTTACTTTTATAAATAATAAATTTAAATAAAATATATTGTAGATGTTCCTAAATTTTGTGGGCGGCGTAAATATTTTCATAAATACTATAATCATGAGCAATAACCAGCACAGAGATTATACAGCATGTAAACTAGCGCTTCTCAAGCACTTTAGATGGCCCGCAAAAATTGGCTTCTCTGCGTATCGCGCTGCGATTTACCATAGAGATGCAACCACGTGGTGGAAGAATTGGGTGAAAATATCAACAGATGAACTTACCTTGTTCAAGACAGAAAAGAAACAAAATTCTGTTTCGAGCTATGTGCCGCGGCATTCGTAGACGACATCATGACCGGGCTGGCCTAATTAAAGCTGCCGCCGACAGATGTCGGAAGCGTCGAGCGTGGCGGCACCGAGCTTAGCAGACGATCTTCGGGAACTTCTCAGTGTGAGTCTGTGCCGGCGCGGGTCTGGGCCGCCGAGCTCGGCGCTTCCCACATCTGTCAGCGGCAGATTTAACTAGGCGAGCCCGGTTATAACGTCATCTGCGAATGCCATAGCAGATAACCCTTAACAGGTTTTTTTTTTTTTTTTTCTGAACAAGGTAAGCCCATCGGTTGATATTTTCAGCCCATGCTGAAAATATCAACGCATTGTTGCACATCTTTAATAAATCTCAGCAACATACGTTCAAAAATCGATTTTTGCTGGCCGACTAAAATGTGTTACACGCCTTTGTTTACATGCTGTAGCGAATCGCTGTAGCCATTCGAAGAATGGTGAAGCGATTTTTTAATATCATGTCTTTATACTGTTGAAAACAAAAAACCGTTATAATCAACCTTTTTTTTTTAAATATGGTCCGTACTAATCAATACCATGTAAAAAAATGCTAGTAACATGAGTGATGTAAACAGTTTGGTAACTTATTATCAGCCACAGTAGAGAACAAATCAAGTCGGAAATCCCTTGGTACGTTGTACTTTTTCTCAACCTGCTTACCGCGATTTCAAGTCTTTTTCTTTTTATCTCGTGGACAGAGCTACGGCAAACGAGTATGATCGGTTTCTTTCTCTAAAGAGTTTCTAAACTTTCCTGCGAACGCATCACACACAAAAGCAATTGATGCCGTATAAGTCTGCTGAGGGGTCAATTTAATTAGATATGTAGCGTTGCGAAGATTTAACTCGGTAAGTAGATCTGTATAATTAGCGTTTTGCCAGTAAAAATAAACAAATGGTTCCAATCAGCAGCTCGCTGGAACATTTCGAACACAGCGAGGGCAGTAAAATAAACAAAAAAAGCAACGTCTTCAACCGCGTGGGAAGCGTGGTAGCTTGCAAAAAGCCTCTTGTGCTACAAGAGCAAAGCGAAAACAAGGGTGGGGTGCTACCGGAGTGTAAAGTGGGACACAGAGCTAAAAGCGTGGGCGATAAGACGTGCAAAAATGAGGGAAAGGAAACCATTGACGTTTCGGGTGCTCGCCCTCCGTCGGACTATGGTAAAACTAAGGGAAACCAAGGAGAACAAAACAAGGGCTGTCGCAACATGACGCCACAAACTAAATAAAAACTTTCAGCCTTTACACTCTGGTGAAGAAGGAAGACCAGCGGAGCTGTGCAATGGAAAGTAATGGCCGGCTGCAAGTTGGGAAGGCAGAGTGGAAAGGTTGCCGCCATCTATGAGTGACGGCGGAAACCAGATACGTGGCTTGCCGTCGTCGCTCATAGATGGCGGTAGGTGTCCAGAGTTTGATGTCTTCATTTCTTTGCGGGGGACACGATCCTGGGGAAACTAGCCCTTATCAGCTCCGCTGTAAAAATTAGAACAGAACAAGAATGGCATGGCAACAAACGTCGACAAGATGGAGAGACGAAGGTCGGGAAGATTGGCAAAACCGTTACAAACTGGGAAAAACAGGGAACGAAAGTGGGAGATATCGACTTCAGAGTAAAATTAAGGAGAACTAAGGAAAAGACGCAACGGCTGTCGGAACATGACGCCAGGATAATGAAGAAACAAAACTAAACGAGAAGGGCACAACAGCAAAACGACAACCGGATGTGGAGACGAGGGTCGGAAAGAAAGACCGTGACAGTCAAGACTGAAAGGCATGGGAAGGTCAGGGGAACGAAGGAGTATAGGAGAGGGGGTCGACTATAGAAGAAAGAGTGAAAGTAGTAAGGCCATGCCATGCTGAGGCAACACGATGGCAACAGCAACACAACACGTTGTCCAACAGTCGGGCAACTTGTTGCTCGCTTCCCGTGTCGTCCGCAAACCTGTCACATCCCGGCAACAGCTGGACAACATGAACGAATACTAAAATGTTGCCCGGTATGACAGCTTTCGGCAACAAGACAGCAGCAACTTGTGTTGGACAGCGTGTGTTACCCTGATCGCTGGCTGAGCGAATTTCGGGCCGGCAACACGACAACACAGATAGCTTCGAATTGATGGCAGAACTATTTCCCTATCAATAACGTCTTACTCGAATAAAGGGTTCGATAACGTCATATAACAATAATTAAGGCTTACGTGCAGCTAAAATTATTTGATGAATGTTTTTACTGCATAATTACGGAAAGCAATTCTTCAAATGGTCGTGAACATTCGGACTGGTGTTGAAATTAAAACTGCCGAGGGACCAGCTCACATTACTGCTAGAAAAATAAAATGTCATGACTACTTACTTGATAAAGTAAAATAAAAATTCTCCAGGAAAGCAAATATAAAAATATCGAAACATGAAAACGACCACTCTGATCATGATTGTTGATGCTTAGAACTTGAAAACAGCCGCTACCAGACACCTGATTTGTTTAAAAATACCCAGGACGTTTTGGGGATTGAAGCGATCACAAAGCAGGCTGGAGGCAAATAGGCAGCGTTGAAAAATATTTATTCTACCGATTGTTATGAGGCCCGATCGTGTCAATGTCGTAGTTTTAAGCACTGTCAGTTCAGCTCAACACCAGTCTACAAATGACGCTTTTGGGTAGTGCCGGTGCTAACTCAATTTTACAGTAGAAATAGGAATTGCATGAAGTAAAGAATCGGACAGAAATTATTCATGCGGTTTTCCTCGGTTAGGGCTATCTGCTTTGTCTGCGAATGAAGTACATTTTGATCAAATAAAGGGCGGAAAATAATCCCCTTTTTAAGTTTTCTAATCACAGTGACTGGTAGATAGCGTCTCGTGGTAATTACCAGCTATTCGAACGCACTAGCACTTTGTAGAGTAACATTTCCAGCGACTCCGCACCGCAGACGAACGAAAGTAAACAATAAAGATGGCGGAGTGTTGTCCCCGCCGTCAGTGCGATGTGACAGGGTTGTCAGATAACGCGGTGGCTTGTGGCAGCAACATGTTGCCCGACTATTGTTGTTGCCTTAATGTGACAGGGCCTTTGGTAGCCGAAGAGTAGTCAATTGTTTAAAGGGGTTTCCAAACAAAAACGGAAGGCGGGAAGAGTGCAATTTTCCAATAGGAAAACGGGAAGCAAGAAGGCCTCGTTCCGTTTTTTGGTTTGGCCATGATTTTTTGTAGGACCAAGACGGAGGGAGCCATCGGGGAGAGGCTGTGCGCATGACATCGAGCCAGTCGTCGTAGAGGTGTCAGTGGTAACCGGCCAATGAATCGAATGAGCCGGCCAACTTGTCCACCTACTCTTTCGCGTACGTCGCCTTTCTTTTCCTCTTTCTTTTTTATCTGGTTCAAGGTGGCTGTTTGATGCTCCGAGTCTTCTTTGCCTTCTCATCTCCACTTCTTTCGTCCCTGTGTTCGGCTGCGCCCAATGGTTTCATCACGCACGTATTCCAAGGTCCCATCCGGATGCTGCTAATAAACTAAATCAGATAAAGTGGAACGCGTCGGAAAAACTTTTCGCTAAAAAAATAAAACACGCTTTCTTTTTCATCCGTTTTTAGCTTGGAGACTCCTCTGTTAATCCGTTAGGGAATTCAGGTCGAAGATTCGAGATCAAACGGTTTCTTTCTCTTTTTTTTTTTTTTTGCGAGAGCAGGAGCAGAAGAGGTCAGACTTAATGACACAGACGCGCATATTGAGTTCACTGTGTCCATTTTTGGAGAAGTGGTCGGAAACATGCGTATATAGGTTAGGATCTAGTTTGTCTGTAATCCTCAGGGATACGAGGCGTCGCTGCTCTTGGAAACATTCATTGAGCTAGCAATCGGTTTCGACAATACAAAAACTGTAGGCCATGCGGTGCATAATATTACGTAAGCGATGTTAGCAGATTTGCAGTTATTGTTGTCATAAATTTTTTGTTTGAATTTAGGGGTAGGAGGAGTGGCATGCTGGCAGGTATGGCATCTAGGGGCGTTACATTGTGGGGTTCTGGGTGATTGTTGTGTGGGGAATTTAGGGGTGGCGGACGGAAGACGGCTTTTCACCCAGAGAGATCGGAGGTTTGGGGGAACACGGCAGGCAGCAGTAGGGTTCTTAAAAATTGGTATGGAAGGTTGGAGAGTGGCAGAGGTCGAGAGAAGCTGATAGCCGAGTTTCGGGAGAGAAGGGTGGTAGATCACGACCATTTTCAGTTTTTAAATTCTAGGCTAGGTGCGTCAAGCCACCGCCAGTTGTAAACAGTACGCCCATTAGCATCCATCCGTCCATCCAAGAGGGTTGATGGGGTTTTTAGGTCTGCGTGAAGAGAAAACAGGGTCGAAATGAAAAATTCGGAAAATGCGATATAATGCCTTGTTAAGAATGCGGCAATAATGTCCCCGGTTTAGAGAAAAAGAACATTTTGAGGTGGGAAGGGCATGAGTATGACAATCGTCATCGTCGCAGCAAACGTGTCGGATGCGGCGAAATTTTAAAAACGGCATTGAGTCGATTTGGTGTGTGGGGTGGCGAGAAGTGGCGCGAAGGTAGCTGGGTGTGTCCGTACGTTCATAATAAACATAGGTTTAAAGTACTGGTTGTCGATAGAGATTCTGAGCTTAAGAAAGGTAGCAGAAGTAGAAACTGAGGTTGTGAATTTCAGAATGAAGTGTGCGTTTTCTAGTTGTCAAAGGAAATAACTGACAGCGAGCGGCAGGCCGAATCAAAGGATTTTATCGATATAGCCTCCGTAGAAGTCGAAATGGGGAAGGGGCAGCATGTCGAAAAGAGACTTCTCAACGAAGCCCACAATGAAGTTAGCAAAGGAGAAACCCATCTTAGTGCCCATGGCGACACCACATCTGTGTCTGTAAAAACAGCGCGACGAGGTTGGATGCATTTTCGAGCCCCCCCTCCCAAGAAAAGGACATGCGCTTCAAATTTTTAAAGTTGACTGAGTTAGTGTTCTTAAAAAAAAACGTCATGTCCGGTAAGTTACCTTCAAAGGCAGCTCTTACATTAAGATCAAGACATTCCACAAACTTATTGGCCGCACATCAAAGCCTTACATACCCTACTTATAGCATGTTTTTCTTTCTCTACAATTATATATTGATCCAAAAGATATCCGCTGCATAATATCACTGTTTGAATGCCCACTTTTCACAAACATTTCGTGCTCTATCCGTGAAGACTTTGAGTAGACATAGTCCATTTGCGTAACGAATCAACTTACCTTCTTCAGAGGGCAGGCTCATAAGCAGGGGCCTCAAAAGTGTTTTTGGAAGATGGGGGTAGAGAGAAAAGGGGGAGGGGGGAGGGGGGTGGGGTACGGGAGACGGGAGGAGATATTTTTCTTCTCTTCCTCCCAATTGTTTATTCATTAGAAATGACTAAAATATCGGGGGGAAGGGGGGGGGGGGGCGATCCGCTTCTGCCCCCCCCCCCCTCACCTCTTCTGACGCCACTGTTTCAAAGGGTCACTCATTGATGAGTTGGTGGTAAGAATGTTGTTTGGTGATACTATATTCATGTAGAGACACCTACCTGACACTCGGGAGTCGTTGTGTGACGTCTCTGTACCGGTTCCTCCAAACGCACTCCAACGGCTGCTTTCTCGAAGCCTAATAAAGAGTCGCTCTTAGCCCCGAGATGCTTTGGCGGTGCCCTCTTACGGCTTCCGTTTTTGACGTCTGAACCAGGATTTCGCCTCGCCGTGAACCGGCAAATGGGCAGACATTATCGGTATACAAGTATCTGTGGTTTGACCACAGATACTTGTATACCGATACACAGATACTTGTATACACTTGTATGTGGAAATGCCAACCGCGGCTACGCTATTGTTAGCCCACTTCGCTAATATAGCTTGGCGAACGCGGGACGCGACTTGCGATGCTCGAGTTGGTTTCTTCTAGAATATTCTTATTTTGCCGTTCTATTCGACCAATGCCACAGTGTCACTGACTACGGAGGCGACATTATGGTTTGCAGCAGTCGCCTCGCCTCGAGTGTCTTGCGCTGGCAGTTTTTATTAGCTCTGTATGGGAAAGAAGCAAACAAACACGAGTTTTGCCCCCCCCCCCCCCCCTCACATTAGTTCGGGAAGCACTCGAGGTGAAAATATTGGCGGCGGAGAGGAGCCGCCCCCGGAACTCCTTGAGCTCGCTGCGCATTAAGGAATCTTGTCTGGCCGCTTGCCCTGGGGCGATCGGCACTGTGACACGGAGCAGAGGCTCTGTCCTTTCTGTTCCCCTTTCGCGGAAACGACGGCACGGCCGCGCAAGAATCAACCTGAGGAGCGTACGCTATTCAAACTCGTTACAGGTAGCTAAAGTAAACTTCGATGAGCTAGCCAGCGAATCAGTCTGCGTTTAAATTGTGGCCAAGATGAAAGTTAATTTAGCCGATTGGACGAGGATATGGTGTGATGACCGATTTAGCCCGTTTGACTAGATTTGATGCGATGAAATAGGACTTAAATATAAACTGATTCGGGTATTTAAGCGTCCCTCCTATATGGAGCCTCTAAAGTACAGCGCGTCCCGGAAAACAATTTCCGGTATCTTTTTCGACGCAAGAATGAATGAAGCTCCGCCGACGCATATAGTCCGCACCCAAATGTAGATCTAGTGGACCGGACTACACTTTGTTTCAGCATAAGTCATGACGCAGCCGACGCTACAAGATGGTGAGACAAATCAAGCGGCGTCAAAAGCGCGTTAATACTCCTTTTCTGCTCACGATTGATTCAGCGATAATAGAAGACGTACAAAAACACGACGAACACCCTGATGGTGCGCTTTTTACGCTGTTTGATTGGTCCCATCGTCTTCATAGCGTCGGCTGCGTCTGGACTTAGGTTGAAATGAAGTATAGTAATCCAAATATTTAAAGCTAACCATTATTTTATACGAAAGTATTTGGCGATTTTCCTAAACTTTCAATGGAAAAATGGGGCCGGTTCTGGATAATTCATAGTATAATCTCCATGTATTTGTGAACGTTGAAGGCCACCATTTCCTCGTTGAAACGTTCCTAAAATTGCTTATAAATATTGAATATGATAGAGGAAAGTTGAGAAATTCCGACATGGTGATTTGAACCAGTAGCTCTGCATATGGGAGGGGGCTGAGATTTCGTCAATGCCTAGTTTATTTTTACGGTACAAATTTCGCTGTAAATACGTTTTTAGGGGGGGGGGGGGGGCTTCTATAATATACAACTGTATAAAGCACGAAAAGCAGTGGGGATCGTAAACGTGAGTTGCATAGTTCATTTATTGTTTTCTTTTCGGAAAGCATTCAAAACGAAACACGAAACATGTGCAGAAACATAAACACTATTAAATTACGAAATTACAAATCAGAAAAGTTAGAAAGAAAATGTCAATGGTGAATTTAGAAGCAGCTGTGCAGTGTCTATACATATGCAATATCTTTTGCCGGACTCTCGTTGTTGTTCTTATTGAGGGAAGTTGTTTCATCTTTATATTTGAATGAATTGACGATATTTTCAAGCCAAAAACGCCCTTCAACCAAACGTTTATTAAACGTTTTCAAAGCAGGAACTGCGCAAACCATTGGGAGGGACAATACACTTCAATATTTGTCTGTATTTTATAGAAGAACTTCAGTAAATATTTATAAATCACTTTCTGAGTTTACTAGTCGTATCTTAAGATATGCCTCCAATACGCATAACTTAGTTGCCTGGCTGGTTCGATATACGCAGCTCATCGCTAAATCGCTGAGTCCCGAAAGTATACAGCACATATTTTGAGAATACACTTAGAATAGAAGTTTACATTGGAGTATGCTAAGCGTCGGTGACGGCACTACGACCAGCGGCACCCAGGGCGCTGGCCCACCACGACACCCCCCCCCCCCCCCCCCTCCGCTCTCGTGGCCCGCCGCGAGACGCCCTCTGAGCGCTGCACCCGGGGCGCCCCTTCCCTCCCTCCTCCTTCGTGACACCACCGCTAATGATGAAACTTAGGCGTACAATTCTAAATATACACATATTCGAAAAAAAAACAGGAAAAAAACAGACAACGGACTAAGAAGGGGACAAGCACAAAACGTCTCAAAACGAAACTGCTTAAGTTTACTGACTTAACCGTTTATATACAGCC
Organism: Ixodes scapularis; assembly: GCF_016920785.2. Lineage (NCBI taxonomy): Eukaryota > Metazoa > Arthropoda > Arachnida > Ixodida > Ixodidae > Ixodes > Ixodes scapularis. The sequence goes on from NW_024609843.1 coordinate 676,031, forward strand.
TCTCACACACACGTCTCGCGGAATTTGCATGTCTTTGTGACCTTCCACCACGGTAGAGACATCCTCTCGTACAAAAAAATGGTACAGACAACACTTCAAAACAAAGCAACCTCCCCAAAGCGCACCCTCATGAATTCGCTCACAGGCCCCACAGTGCCATCTGATAAAGCAACCAGCAAACCCATCACCAAAAGCTACACTGTTGTAAAAAAGTAGAATGCTTCTTGGTTTTTGGTCTTGCCAAGTATAAATTAGCATTGTTCTTATGCCCGCGTCCCACTAGAGCGACAGACAAAGACAAAAGACAGCGACAAGCCTCAAACCCATGCAGCATGCTCGTGATGGTACCTTTGGCAGGCGTGTAGTCGTTTGGTGCTCGCGAAGTAAGCACGAGCGATTGCAAGCCTGCCAAAGATACCCTCGCGTGCATGATGCTCGTGTTTGAGCATAGCCTCCGTTACTCTACAAAGCGTCTCAAATCGCGAAAGACTCTGGTTTGAGGCTTGTCTTTGTCTTTTGTTTCTCTATGTCGCTCTAGTGGGACACGGGTATTAGTGGGACTAAATAAAACACGTAATACTAGATAAGTAAAAAAAATGGCAGTGTCACTTTGCGGGAACGCTGAACGGCTTGTGTCCACCAACAATATAAGATACTTTGCCGCAAGGCAAAAATAATGAAATACGGAGGACTTTGTGTCATAGGAACGAAGGTCCCCTGGAACTCTGCAGTAAAGACTGCTGGTCATTTTAGTCCAAAGACGGGCATTAGGTTGCAACAAACATATTATTCAGTTGGTAGACCTGCGATGTTTTGAGATTCAGCCTTACTCGATATTGTTTAGAGGTTTTGCGTGGTGTCTACTTTTAGCACTTTTAGCGTCTTTTAGGGTCTGCTAATATATCTTGTTTTCTGATAAAGTTTAGAGTTTAGAAAATATCTAATTGAAAGGTTTGATATTTTAATTTACAAAAACGCCAACACTTCGATCTTTGCAGTGTTGCGTAACACTGGAAATAAGAACGCCACGTTCCTATTGTTAGGATACAATGGCGCGTGCACTTGACTGAGTTGCATAAACTACCGCTTTCCCATTGTTCTGTGTGCTCATAGCCAGGAAGGGGCGTCATTTGTTAAATCAAATCATGGCGTAAAAGTAGTGGCTGTCTGAAAATACTGCCCCTTTGTCCAGTTATCATTTGAAAGCAAATGAAGAATGATCGATCAAGAAGTTGTTGATGATAATAATTTCATTATAAGGATGGTGCACCTTGACATCCTATGGAGGTTGGGCTCGTAGTATACGTTCTAAAACGCCATATCGATCTCCCTTTTTAGTCCACAGTTCGAGTGGTGTTGCTTTTTAAGACAAAATTTTTCATACTCCTTCACAGATACTTTATGATTGAGGCGGCTTAACCAGCGTTGGTGACACAAAACGTATACTCGAATATTGACGGTCTTCACGGGACGGGTTCTGCGAGGTCAATTCGTGATTGACCGCGTCCTCTAATTTTTAATGTACGACCAAAAATAGCAGAGCAACATGTAGAGCGCATTTCGACAAAATGAAGAACGCTTGCGAACGTAACCACATTCAAGCATATATTCCACCAGTTAAGTGTAAGCCGCGTGTTTAAGTCGCATTCTTTGTATTCCCTCACTAACGGGAATTGGAACGCCATGTGCTAGCAATGCTACTACCAGTAAATCTAATCTTGACATCAGGTGACACTGAACTGCATAAACCGTTAAGCCGTAGTATTCTGAATACGCACAGCACCTAGGGGACTTGTTGTCTGCCGAAGCAATGGTTTGTGAATCCGCTCATCATTCCCAATTATTCGATCCCATTTCCTTGTAATGAAGTCATCCCAATGAATGGGCGATATACAGTTATTGAGTACGATGGCACGCACCAAACCCAGTTCGATCCCATTCTCTCTCTCCCCCCCCCCCTGCCCCCCCCCCCCCCCCCCAAATCCTCTAAAAAAGACTACAATGATTCTGCGTTGACCTTATCCCTCCGAGCACAATCGGCTCAAGTAACCCGAAGAGGCGTATAGTCGTCAGAGTATTACAATAAAAGTTACTCGCGCAATAAAAGAAGAATAAAGTAATGCGATGACCAAAGAACGACGAGACGTCAACATGTCCTTCATTTATTTGCGATTTCTTTTTTTTTAATTTTAGCTAACGGGGAACGTCAGTTCCGCGTTTGGACCTTCGAGGGCCTAGACCTTATACCAAAGCAGCTGCTCCAAGAGGTCCATTAGGCTCTCAAAGGCGCCGATTGAATCTAGAGCTTTACAATACCTCTGTATATCGATCGTGGAAAAAGAAAAATAGTTGGGCACAGAAAGTACAGTTTTAACCGTGAATACGTCCCAGCTTCATCTTAGGGTGGACCGGAGGGCACGCAGTGAGATCGGGTTCCTTGCTTCGGACACCGCCTCAGATGCATAAAGTTACGGTGTTAGAGCACCCATCAAAGCTACGGAAATCGCTTTCGCAGGATGCTCTGCGGTCCAGGTTAAGAAGGAACAGAATGGAGCCTAGAGTCAAAGTTTAACATTGTCCAGGCACGACAAAGCCGGGTAGTAACGTTTTTCCGAAGATCGATCGATCGAGAGGTTTGCCTAGATGGCGTAAGTAGGCCAGCCGAAGAGTCTCTGCAAGAGACGGATCAGACGCCGCGAAAGATGGATGAATTCAAAGATGGCGTTTTTGGCGGGCGCCCAAGTGCCCGTTCTTCGGGGCACCGCATGAAGTGGGTGGCCCTTGCGGAACTAAGGACACTCGTGACTTTTGGGGATAAAAGCTTGATTTGCTTGGTCAGCTCAACCGGAAATAGAAGACCCACAACACGTTTCCGGCCGGTGTGATTTGGAGCCCACGGCTTACAGTCGACCACACGCGATGTTTTGTTTATTCGAAGTAAATGAGAGTGCCTTTCGAAAGCACGCCATGATGGCGTTAGGAGGCCTTTGCCGGTCGTAGGAGCTGAGTTCCTTGTCACAGATCGCGTGATGGCCCCTACTTCCATATCTTTTCCGTAATAAGTTCATGCTTTACGTAAAAAAAAAAAAAAGAACGTCGTTATTCTTGACAAGCGATGAATGAAAACCTACTCTGTTTACTGGGTGCAAAATGGGTCACCTTTAGTTGCCGTGGGGTCACCAACCATACGCTTTTGATGCCACGACGCATCGAAGTATAAAAAAACATGTTTCATAAATGATTTGTTTGTACCAGATGCAGAGGTCCGCTGAGACTGGCTTTCCATCAGTGGAGCCACAATTGAGCAGGAGTCCGAGACGAACGCTCAAGATGACTCCAACAACTCAGTCTACACGCCTAGTTTTCGTGAAATACAGAGCTTCGCGGAAAATGATTTGAGCATATCGCGTCCTATTTTTTTACCTCCAGACAAAAATAGTAGCCCGGACTAAAGATCCAGGAAACACGGTGCGTCGCGTTGGGGCAATCGAAAAATTACCGCAAGCGCGTAAAACAGAGTGGGGAAATGTCTCTGAGACGCAGCGGCGACCATGCCATGGCCTCCGTGAGGAATTTTCTTAAAGATCGGCAGATTAGCGTTCACCCGTCGGTGACCCAGTCAGTGGGCCCATCCCACGAGGTGAAACACTCTTCTCCGTCGATTGCTTTGGCAATTAAGTAAACCGCCTGTTTTTCACTCCCTCCCTCTGTGGGCTCTTTCTGCTTCGGCTCCCCTCCTCCCTCCCTCGTTTCCCCTTCCCCATGTACCTATCAAGGCATCCTGGTTGGGGATTGGAATGAGGCCACTGTTTGGGTTGGAGATGGGAGGTGAAGGAGGGGGTTGTGTGTTGGGCGGGCTTAAAGCGTAACTCTGCGAGACTTTGGACGACCCTAATTCATCACTGGAGTTTCGTGAGTGTCCTGCCCCGCGAACGTTGATCTAAAGAAAGAGAAAACTCAATATACACGCTGCGCATTTGGGGGATGCAACTATGATACGGGAGCCGGCATCGGTTGTGTTTTCTGAATTTTGGCATCCCGAATCTTTGGGGAATCTGGCATCTTTTGGCATTGTGTTATGTATTAAAAATGATTCGATTGTAGTTGCTGTTTGTTTTTAATAGTAACTGCTTAGGTTGAAAAATCCAAAAGAATGAAGAGAGCTTTTAGTCAATGAAGTGTGACTGGTGCAACGAGACAGTTGCATAATGCAGGAAAGAAAAAAGTGAATAATGCCAAGATAATCGGGGTGTATACGTTAATTATCAGATACAATAACCAACGTTTTTATAGAAATAAGTTTGTTATTGCAGTACCACAACACTCAGGCTAATTTGGGAAATTGCTTTTGGGTAATGACTTCTAAAATCTGGCGCTTCACTCTCTGAGCCTAAAATAATGTATTGTGGTCTAATCAGTGATGTGAACCGCGCCAATCATTATTTTGTATCTACGGCAACAAAATTAGTTGGAATCAACAGGGCCAGCCAGGCCACAAAAAAAAACTACCTGAAGAATAAATATTTAAGTTATACAACGAAAGAGCAATACTATTAACCTACTCTCATATATAGTCGTGATCCAACCGTATGAAGACCGAAAGTCGTTGAGAGGTGAATAAACGAATGGTATAATGATCTCCAATGCCATTAATATAGCTCTGCAGCCTATGAACATGTAGCCTTAGCCGACAAGAGAAAAGCGCGAAAACATTGAGCGTGCCCCTGGGTTTTATGAGTTAGTAGTGAAGATACCTTGGGAACAACTGACAACTCCCAAGTAGGAATGCAGCGATGAGGTGTAGATCCATGTAGAACAGTGCTTTGAACCAAATTTTTTTCTTGCTGGGAGTTTATTGCTCTATAAAGCCTGACGAAGCCAAGAAAGAGCCACCCTAGATATTCTTTGGCCAGAGTCTGGACATATTGCCCTTAATCGCCAAACGAGTTCCAAATTGAGGTCTTAATTGTCGTTTGGCTGTCATGTGCGATCGTTGGGCCTAAACTGCCAAACAAGTGTCAGAGTCGCTTCACCTCTACGTTGTTCGCTATTCACGAGTGGCGAATTGTGGCCCAGAATTTAATTTATTTATTATACCTTAAACGCCTGAGGAATGGAAGGGGGGACGTTATATAAGGGCTGTAATTTATAAACACGTTGTTACACAATAAAGGCTTAAAAATATATAAGCGCAGTTCAAGAACAATTATATTCGTTTTTAACGTCTAATTGTTACATTCTAACCTAATGAGGAATGTAGGATGACCTCTGCTATGAGTGAGGAATGGTCAGTGATTGTTACGAAGGACTCAGCTAGTATATTTCAGTCACTTTTACATAAAGCAAGAGGTAATTTTTTTAAAGTATTAGTTCTGCCAAAAGTAAATTTGAGTTTATGACAATGATCTGAACGAAGAGAGATGTTGTTGGCTGATAAAAAGAATTGGCGATCAGTCGAGAGCTTGTAGAACGGGTTATAAAGAAGACAGTCTGTCTGAAGCATGTCTATCTTTAAGGTGGGGCAGTAAGATTAATATTTGGAGTGCCGAAATACTCGGGGATAAGTAGTCGTGTGTAATGAAGCCAGTCGGAAGGTTTTCAAATAGTTTTAACCAGGGTTGTAAAAGTTACTTCGAAAATATACCCAAGTTTCAGTTACAGTTACTTATACGAAAAGGTACATAGGCACGCACCTAGGTACTCGCTTAAAAATGTACTTAGGTACAGGTACAGCGACTTCACAGATACTTCGTCTATTTTTCCCAAATTTGTCAGAATATATTGGAAGTAAAGCTTTTTATACTAAGGATACACACAAAAACAAGTTCAATAAATGTCCTTTATTGGTGTCAATGCGATGTCCACATTATAGTTGAGTCCTCACGTGCCATACATATTCCCACGCTCAAATTGGTTCACCGAGGCCACATTCCACTGCTTAACCTGTCACGCCGAAACCGCCGAAACTCGCTTGTTGACGTTCTCTCCCTTAGAGCCGGTGCTCGTGACGACGGACCCAAAAGACGTCGGCCGCATAAAGAAACGCATGGGTCGAGTGCATATGCACCTGACCTTCGCGACGACGAGCGAACGGCTTCAAGCTTTCTCGTTTTTTTTAATTTCTTTTGCTAGTTGGAAGAAAAATAAGCTTTTTTTTTTCTTTCGGAAATTTGTCAGTTTAGATATCGCAAAATTTCAGTCCGATTTATTCAGTGAAAACTGTATTATATACGCAATGTTACATCGCTTTACGATTGTCAATATAATTTATTTTCAGTTATATTTTATAGTGTATTTATGGCAAAACAGGGCCACCACCAGCACAAGATACCAGCAGCAGAAACTGCGCCCATCTTTCAAGTTATCTCCTCCGTTGTTTAGCTGTCAGAGGAGTTTCAAACGCGCAATAAAGTCGATTTCGGCTTGAGATAAAAAAACAAACAAACAAAAAAAAAACAGGTCGCTAATTTCCTAAACAGAGTTGCGAAGCGATTTTATATATAGGTGTCGCTAGTACAGCATCGCTAAGTCACCTTTCGCTCAAATGAACACCGCCATTTGCTAAACTGTAGTTAGATGAAACATCATGGGCGGGGCACCGTTCCCTAAAACGGCGTTCGGTCAAGTCATTGCCTCCAAGGTAGTACCCAACTCAACGCTAATCACGACGCATGGTAGTGTGGTAATTCTTCACAATTTATAGTTTCTACCATTTTGACGAAGTGATTGGAAAAGTACATGTAAAAAGCAAATTCACTTAGTTAAAGTTACTGGAAAATATACCTAAGATACAGATACAGATACCGAGAAACGAAAGTACCCAGGTTTGTACCTCAAGTACAAGAAATGTCCCTAAACACTAATTTCCAGTTACTTTTACATAGGTACATTTTTAACATGTTGAAGAGATAGATCTGACGCTGATTTCAGATTGTAGAAACGTATTCCAGCGTGGGCCTGACAAGTGTGCAGCAGGCTAGCTGCTAAGTTGTCTGCGGCAAGGCTTGATAAAGATAACGTCTTAAAAATCATTAAGTTTGCTGTCACTTTAAGTTAAATTCTCAATGTGAGCATTCCAAGACAGGCCGGCGCTGAGGCACACGTCAAGGCATTTGAAATGTGAGACTTTCGCTAATGACCGGAGAGTGATGTGATTGGTACAAGTGAGTGATTTACGGGATTTACAAGAAGGGTACATATTTAGATTTCAGTTGATTAACAGACATGATCTACTCAGCGCAACATCTTTTAATCAAATACACGTCATCCTGCAATACTCTCCAATTGTTATCACAAGTAATATATTACGATGTAGAACAAGGTCGTCGGCATATAGACGACCACAGCTCCCGAGTCGGTGACTTATGTCGATGATAAAAACGTGGAAAAGCAAAGGGCCGGCTACAGTAGCCTGTGGTACCCCTAAAATAACGTAAAGGCAATGAGGTGATGTCTCGTTAAGTCGAACGGACTGGGTTCTAGTGGCACGAAATGTTTTGATCCAATTAACTTGCCACACAAGACAAGTCGATGCCTTGT